>NW_013667126.1:4466-8373 GCF_000517525.1 Limulus polyphemus
ATTAATCGCTAATCATTTTTTTTTTTTTACAAAAAATGATTTATTTCAGCAGACATATAAACAGTTATCACCATAAATTCCATGTGGAAGCTATGTACAGTAGAACTGGGCAATTATTAGAATTTGTTAAATGATTATTCTCATGAAACTTGGATTGTTGGGATAATTGAAAATACTAACAATCTGACATGCCAATTTAATTAGTTATTTTCAAGAATGATGACCCTAATCAATTAAGCTGAACAAGTATGACTTATTCAAAGATAATGAGAAATCATAATATGAATATTTTGGTTACTAGGATAGATGGAATAATTGATACAGTAACAATAGGAAACACTAAATTTGACTAGTTCATTATTTTTGCAACATTAATTGACTTAATTGTAGTTTTGATTAATTGAGAGTTTTACGTGACACTAGTTGATGTAATAGGTTCTCATAGGTAATCAATTACTATAAATTAATTAAATAGTTGAGCTACAATGTACAGTAGGGCTCAAAGGGAAAAACTGCTATAACACACCTTTTCTTCTCTCACATTATTCAATATACTGTAGTAACACAACAGGAAAAATTTGGTTACATCCTCTGAATAACAATCACAATTTTCAAACACATTTATCTAATAATTACATTAGACAAGTTTCCCTGCATTAGTGCTCCAGATAAGCCTTGGGCATAATGGGTATTGTACTTCTCGAAATAACTGTAATGCAAAAAAACTTGCATATTTGCATGTTTCACTATAGATTAATATATAATTTATATGTTCCTTTCATTCTCAGTCATCTCAGGTATACTACATCATTATCATCATTTCTACCATTCTAATGTTTGCTGTACACCATAGTAAGAAACTAAATACAGTAAACATTAAAAGTCTTTTGTAGACACACATACACACACACAAAAAATCAATTTTTAATGAAGTATTTTTATTGAAAATTTCTCTGTGGATATATGAAATCAAAGTGTTCACTGCTCCAAGTGCATTTTAATAATCTAAAAATCTCCTAAACAAATTTCAAACGTTTTTTCCCCTAAACCTTTGTATTTTATCTGTTATTTTCTATAACGTAACTCCAAACAGGGTTGGTCAATCTGACCGACCTCGTAACCATCATAAAAAATATTAAATAAATCTAAATTACCCATTTTCTACTGTTATAATGACTTCAAATTGTAACAGGAAACTACATTTGTTTATCCTAAATAGCTTAAAGTTCCTAACAGCACACATCTGTTTCTACTTAAATTTTATTGTTTTATTACCCTTTGAACTTTAATAATCCCACCACACAAGTGGTAAGTCACGTTACCCTATTGAATTAATAACAAATTACATAATGCAAAAGCTGCTGGCACACATACCTTGTGAAAATTTTAATATCATTATTTGTACTTATCTAATCTAACTTAATAAGTTTCTAATTTTTACAATTTAGTTATTTTTATAACAATAAATAATAATACATATGAAAAACAAAAAATATAGTGCTTAAATGAGTCTTTTATTTTGCTGTTGAATGTTGATGAAACTTAACCCTACATATTTTTTATATTAATGGTACTACTACATTAAATTTTTTATTTAATTAAATAATAAACCTATGAACACAGAATAATAACATGTAAAAAGCAGACAATGTCCTATAACTATCATTGCTTTTCTGGCTTTCTAGCTATGCAATAAGTCATTAAAATACCAGCTAGGCTCGTTGATGTGTTTCCCATGGGAATAAAGTTTGAACTGGAATGTAACAGACAATTTTCTGTACAAAAAATAATGTAATATAATATGTGATTTCATAGAGTAAAACTTTGGCTTTCTATTGGTTATCAATAATATATTATAACATGTTGGAGAGAACCATTGGCAATTTGGAGATGATATTACAAGTGGGCATGGGTCTGATTTTCTAGTTTATGGCTCCATAAACAAAAAAGATTGAAAACTATAAAACTTGTTTTGCCTGAATAACTATATTATAATGAGTAATTTATGTTAAATTCCATACTCCTTGGAGAGGTGGTAAATAAATTAGAGAAGAGGGAAGAACTAGAGTGCAAATGTCACAATTATCATATTAGGGGAGATTGAGGATTTTTTTGTAAATGCCTTATCAAATTAAGAACTTAAAACTTGTATAATATTAATATTTGATTTATTAACTATATTTTGATGCCAAGTTTATTCTTATACCATGATAATAAAGCAGTTTAATTAAATTTTAAATGTAACTAAAAAGTCTTGATATGCACACTTTGACCTGCTCATGGTGAGAGAGTTAACCTTTTAATGCTGAAAAGCTTTAATACATTCACTTGCATTAAAAATTTGTATTAACAATAAATTTTATGAACATCTTTTAAACTTCTTAAAGAAAAAGGAAAAGTTTTCCACTGAAAACTTTTTTTTCTGTAGTACAAAATATAGAGGGTTGAATACATTATATTTAAAGAATTTTGAATTGCAAATTAACAAGTCAAATTAGCTGATATGGAACTGCAGTGGAATAACATCCATCAAACCTACATTTTGATATTGTTTGGCATTGTGACACCACTAAAAATGTATAACTTTTCAAAAAGGTGTGTAACAGCACTTTCCACTTCAAAATATTCATACACTCAAGATATGTTCAGGGATTTAGGGTTTCCAAGATGGGAATATCTCTTGTACTTTATTGGAAAACAAAGGAATATGGATCATGATGGAACACCCAGATCACTAAAAAGAAACCCGCAACAAACTGTACCCCAGCCACAGTAAGTAAAGGGCAGCCTCATAACAAATGAGAATCCACAAACACAAAAGTTTGTGGCAACAGTATGCAACATGATCAAGAAGGACCCCCTTCTTGAAATTAGGCCACCAGGGTATGAGTTCACCATGGTATGGCTTCCACTTATACCTCTTACTCAACTGTTGCATACCTCAAGCAGCTGGATAATAAAATGGGTATTCATTATTGTCCATACAAACATATAACAGTCAAGTCTCGTTATGTATTGTCCATGTATTTGTGTAAGATCGGATGTAAAAAAATGGGCAGTGGGAAACTAGAAGGAATGTTTGGATTTGAACATGATAGCATCACAATGGAGCCTTCTGCAATAGACACTACACTGCAGGGCTATTTTACAGATTACATGGTCATTAAACAGATTGATCAGATGTGCCAAAAGGGTGAAAAATAACTGACAGCCCAAGTACCCACTGCTGGTGGTGCTTTTCATGGTTGCATCAGAACATCTGCTGGCTTGTTCCCTCACAATTTAATATAATTCCATTCAGAGATCATATTAATGCAAAATTCTTTGTTATATATAAAGAAAATTTTAAGAAAAGAAAAAAACATAACAGCACTGCATTTCTAAAACAAATCTAACAAGACCTACTGGTTCTAATTCACTCACAAGTTTGAATAAAAAACAAAGGGTATTGAACACATTACAAAAAATAAAAGTACATTTGCTTTGTTCCTTTAGTTTTAAGAGTACCTCAGATTTTGATACTTATGTATCTAATAGGGGAATTATATTGTTAAAAGCTTCAACTGTGAACTAATTTTGAAAATGTAAGTATTTTCTACAGCAATTTTAAGACATTTTTTTTAAACTGACAAACCTCATAATCTTCATCTTCAAAAATTCCACTAGCATCCAGTATCACAAAATCCAAATCATTATCAGAAATAGTAGAGGCAATTCCTTTTTTGGCAGACCATCTAGCAAGGTTCTGGTAAGGAAAAACATTAATGATAATACAATATGAAATAATGTAACATTATCCCTTCAGTTATTTACACTCAACCTTTAGTTTGATTCAACAGTTAAAATAGACTACAAAGAACAAAACAATTTATATTTATAATAGTATATTAATTTTATATATAATATA
>NW_013667126.1:9373-32402 GCF_000517525.1 Limulus polyphemus
AAGTAACTGAAAATACAGAACCTTCCCTGGGAGGTCTCCTCACCACGTACAGGAATCCACGTCGAGGGGTATATAATATATATAGACACCCACTAGTGCAGTGGTTTCCAAATGTTTTTCCCACTTACCTTGATTTGTACAACACCCCTGTTTTTCTTAGGTTTTTTTTTTTTTATGTTCTTAACTCTTGCAACACCCCTACCAACTTTCCATGACACACTAGTGTGTTACAACACAGAGTTTGGAAACCACTGCACTAGTTGGTTAGCATTACTATCAAAGCAATGTCATCTCATGATTAGGTAAACAATTAAGAAAAGGTTTTTTATATTTTTTATATTATATAAATACCTTCTTGTGGCTAGCAGTCCTCTCATGCTTCTTAAACTCCATGGGACTGTTAAATGTCATTCTGCAGAGCCTACATTTTGGATATTTCTGGTCACGGTTTTTCTGTGTGGAACAGTAAATTTCAATGTACATTGAGCTTTGTAATAAATAAAGATCATAATGGGTTTTAAACAAAAAACAAAACTTTACACATAATCATACTTAACTCTTTTCACCAAAGAAAGGTTCAAGAAGATTTGTAAACTAGTTGTACGATGCAGTACCATTTTTTTTCTAATTTGTACAGTATTTGAAAAATATTACAATGCAGTTTACACTAAAGAACATACAACCCTGTTGAATTCCAACTAACTGCATCATCCCTAGGTATTGGCAAAGCCCTTGTTTGTTGTGAAGCACAAAGAATCTACGTCTACTGCAAGATCAAACTAACAGAAATTTGGTTGCATATTATATTAGCTTAAATAAAAATACTAGATAATAAATTAACTGTGTAACATTTACAGCAAAGACAAGTTTTTAATACTGTTTCAGTTGAATCCAATTGTTAAAATTGTTCTAGTCTTCTTTGTTATATGGTAAATATTTCACTTTAGTTGTATAACTACTCATTATTTGTAAATAATGCATTATAATTAACATAGCAAAGTTTTACAATTGTAGCTTCATCTTAGTAAAATATAAACATTTTAGTCAAGCTAACTTTTACTAGAATATTTCCTTATATTAAACTAGGTTCAGATATAACAATTTTCATATCAATGCAGAAAAAAAAAAAGTGGTTTGATCTTGCAGACTTCCTTTTACAAAGCATATAAAACATTGCCTTTGTAGAAAATACTGAGAGTTGAAAAATACATTATCCAGACTCAATGATTCAGCATGCTAAAGGAGGCATTAACTCTTTCAGCACAGGCTCGATCCCTGGGACCGACCTTGTAACTATTTTGTGCTTGTTATAGTTTTCATGCTACAACTTTTAAATTAATAAGCGAATGTTAGCAAAATATGGTAGATTATCAGTAAACATTACAGTGCTTTCATACGCAAAATATCAATTTTTTTTTTTTATTAAGTCTTAAGGTTTATAAAGCAATGTTTTTCTCATGTCTTTTTTTTTCTTTTAGCATGTTGCCTATCTATCATGCAAAGTAATAGTCATTTTAAGACTAAAAATACTTTTATACACCAGAAAATTTTGAAATTTCACATGCAAAATCTTTATAACGTCTGAATAGTTATCAAACATTTCTTAAGGAAAAAACTTTATATTTTATCTGTTACTTTCAGTAATTAATCTCTGTACGGGTTTGTAGATTTGACTGATCTTGCAACCACCATAAACAATTTGGAAATAAATATAAATTATGCCTCTTTCATTCCAGAATAAACACAAAAACAATGTTTAGACTAAATAGATTAAATCTCATAACATAATACATTTATGTATATTTATTATTATTTTTTATTATATTGACCTTTCAGCCGTGCCTGCCTAACAATTGAGAAGTAACAATGATGCAGCTTACGTGCACTCGTGTTACTGTATCAAATAACATACAACTAACCTTTGGTCTGTACAAAGTAACTTGTCTTGGCTGTGTTTTAGTAGACTAGTATTTAGTCAAATTTCAATTATTATACATTATATATGTATATATAGATTATTGCTATTTTGAAATAAGTTCTTAAAATTATTTTGCTTAAAACACAGAACAGTAACCAAAGAAAAGGAAACAATTATCTCTTCTAGTTATGACTTTTGTACTCGGTTGCTGCTTGACGTTGGCTGCTAAGCCTTTAAAAAGTTTGCACGTGGAGGATATGAAACAATTTTTTTTAAGGTTTTATATATACTTTTGAATAACTAAAAAATCAGAAATTACTACATCAATACCCGTACAGAGATTAATTACTGAAAATAACAGATCAAATATAAAGTTTTTCTCAAGAAATGCTTGATAACTATCTGAACATTATAAAGATTTCGCATGTGAAATTTGAAAATTTTCTGATGCATAGAAATATTTTTAATCTTAAAATGAAAATTACTTTGCATGATAGATAGATAAGATGTGAAAAGAAAAAAAAAAGGCATGAGAGAAACATTGCTTTACAAACCTTTTGCATATGAAAGCATTGTAATGTTTACTGATAAACTGCCAAATTTCGTTAACATTCACTTAATAATTTAAAAGTTATTGCATGAAAACTACAACAAGCACAAAATGGTTATGAGGTCAGTCCCAGGGACCGAGTCTGGGTTGAATGAGGTAATGAAAGTGTGACACATGTAGTTATGAAATTCTATTATACACAGTTCAAAACCTTTAATATATGGAATACATATCCATTATGCAGGACAAATTTTTTTAAACCAAAATTAGCCCTAAAAACAAAGTTTTATAACACAACATACCCTATGTTCCTTAGTTCTTCGATGTCCAAGGAAACTGCCACTGTACTCACACTCGCATACGGTGCAGTAGAAAACATTTCGCTCTGGCATTCTTTGCCTATGAGTAGTATGTTCAACAACTATTAGTAACACCTTTAACACAACCTATACTTCTTTGAAATTCCACTGAAACGTAGAATTTTACTCAAAACACTTAATGTACAAGTCCAACATGTTGGTTTCATTTATTAAAAACTAAGAAAGGGAGGACTAATTTTAAACTTAACGGTGTAAAAAAGTCCAAAGGCATCAAAAATCATTACAATTGTGAAATTATTTTGCAATGAAAATAACCTTGCACACCTTATATAAAAATGTATTATCAATTAAATAAAGTTTACACAATGGTGTCCCTCATTTGATTTCTATAGATAAAACACCAACTGGTAAATTCGACAGTTTGAAGAGAAAGGGGTTTTTCTTATGAGAATTAAGTTATTTTCTCTGAACATGAAGACAAAACATACTCTATGTAACATGACTATTTTTCTTGCTTTTACCTTAGAAACAACTATTTCTTTCCATAACTCGAATTAACATATTTAGAGAGACTAAGGTCATCCACAGAAAAATACATTACAATATGACATCTTTTTTCTTATTGCCAAAGTTTTCTTCATTAATATCTGAATATTTTAGTTAGGTATTAAAATGATATCTATATTAAAAACATGAGAGTTTCTAATATAATCCAACATCCAAAAATGTAGAAAATATAAATTAACACCAGTACCATTGAAACAGTCTTTTGAGTCATTCCCACAATGAATGGAAAAGCCTTTAAGCATTTAACTCCTGAACTGGCTTTTTCTTTTTAAAGAAGAACCATGAATTATTCGTGGAGTTTATTACTTTAAATTTCTTTATTTAAATTACACAACAGCTTACTTCACAGCTTAAAATTTCAGTCTCTGGCTAATCTCTAAAGACATTTCCCCATTATAATGATCACTGTTTGCTGAATTGACAAAACTTTGTTTACTGCTTTATCTTATAACAGATTTTTGTTAATCAGTAATTTCTATATTTGGCACATACTCATTATTTGCTAATGTTTTAAACTTACTCTCACAAGTGTTTGAATAATATTACAATACAATTTGCATGATACAGTATGCAACCTGTTAAGTTCCAACTACTTGTATCATTATGAGGTATTGGCACATCAAACTAAAAAAAAAAAAAAAGGATATATAGTTCAAAAATGATAGAGAATTCTAACTTTGTCCCTAATAATACTTTTCCATAACAAAAAATGAGCAATATAGCCATACAAATAGTTTTTATATATTTACTAATAGTCTTTATATAAATATATAACAACTATATAAAAAACTGCAACAACTGAAAAAAAATTAATTGCTCCGTGTCTTGGAAATTTGGTGTTGATCTATATAAAACATTTTATAAGAAATGGGAAGAGAAGTTAAAATATAATAAAAAAGAACTTCAATAAACTTACTATAGATGGCAGTACAATTCTTATAGGAAACTATTTTTAAAGAAAATAATAAATTGTGGGTAAAACAAGAGTAGAATTACCCATGAATATTAAACAAACAAAAAAACAATGATTGTTAAGTTATGTTGGTAGTTCAAAGAGACTTGAAGCTCATTTGTCAAATGGAAATTTTATAAATTAAATATTTTTGTTCTTTCACAGGTACAAGTATGTCCACAAATGTACATAGTTGAAAAGCATAATATACAATTCAATATCTGTAAGATTTAAGATTTATTTAAACTGAAGCTTTTGTAAACTGATAATCTTTTGCAAAACGAAAAAGTACACATTATTTTTCACAAACCCTAATACACCAGTTTTTTAGCTTGTTTAATAAACTTTGTACATTATATATAAAATATTTCAAAAATATTATACAAGACATGAGCTTCTTGCAATATATAATTAAAAAAGTAATACTAACCACAGAAAGATTACTTTGATTAAAAAACATTTTAGTCAACTCAAATTTAAAAGTGAATTGTAATACCAATTGGAAACAATTACTCTAACTGGACAAAAATCAAAATTCAACAAAAAGTAACTCTAATACTAATTTGGCTTTTCCTTAACCCCAAAATTATCAATGGGCTCCTTCTCTATCAAATTTTTTAACATATTTTTTCTCAGTTTTTTATGCATCAAATAGATTGAGAGTTAGTTGGTTACAGGTTTGACTGTATTACAGATAACGGCTAAATAAAAAACACTTATACTTCATTAGTTTAGCTTGCAACTTCTTACAACACACTGTACCAGTGCTGATTAGGATGACAAGTCTTCAAACAATTACCCTTGTTTTAGAGATGCTAATTGTGTAGGAATACAAACTAAGAAGATTAGATGAATTTGACAACAAAGGGCCAGTTTTAAGCTTTACTGTGTGCTGTAAAGATATAATACAATCCAAGGCAAGGCCATATTTTATTGCATTTTCAATTCACAAAAATCTAAGAGCTTTTAGGAGCCTTCAGATGTTCATAAGAATCATTACCGTCAAATAAAATCTCAGAGAAGATTCGTGCTTTGTTTCAGACAGGTTTGGGTTTTGTCTGATTTTATAAGGACTGAAACAGAATAATATATTTTAAACTTTCTGAATTTGCTTATACACTACACTGGAAAGTTAACCCCAAAATTATGGTTCATATAGTTTCTTTGTTTTAGTTTTACTCACATTTTTCTAAACTACTTATACACCAAATTGCTTTAGAGTTGCTTGAGAGTAGCAATTACAGAGCACCTAGTAACACAAAAAATAGCATCAATGTCACAATTAGTCATACTAATTACTGATAATGTTTCCTATGTATGCCATACACAAAATGAATGATTTTACTTAAAATCTTTGTCAGTTCTTTACACAAATTATTAAACACGTAAAAACATGAAACTGTTCACATGATGCAATATGCAGTCTCCCTATCATCAATAGTGAATGCTAAATAAACAAGTAATTTGAGGATTAATAAACTGAAGAGAATTAACAATAGCAAAAAATCATACCATTTTTATGTTATTTCAACCAACAAAATAATTTAGTGTTCATATTAACCCAATATATCACATTTAATAACAAGCACAATAAACAATAAATTACCTTCTGTTTACAACCAAATAATGTGTAAAACAGTATTCTATAATAAATATAAACATTACTGGAGAGCACAAAAATGCACAATGTTCTGAAAGACATCAACAAAAGCCAATCCTTGTCAAATAAAGTTTGTTAAGGGTTGTATAATCAAACTCAACCATAGTAAATATTTATTTAGCTTCAAGTCAAGCTTAATTTACGAAACAGCTCAGAGGTATATTTACATTGGAAGGAAAACAATTCAATTATAAATAGCAAAATTAACAAATTAGGTCTAATCATCAAAAAACATCATAATTTTTTGTCTATAATCTTTTAAGAAAAACATGAAATTCATATTATTCATAACAATAAATTTTTAACATGTCAAAAAGCAGTATTTTTAATTAATAAAAACTATCATCAAACATTATAATTTAAATTTTGTACTGAATTGGTCACATTCTATTACTATTAAGTCAAAAGAAGTTAAGATTTAGTTGACATTTATTTCAAATTAATTCAAGATTACCGAGAGGTTTTATTAGTTGAATTGGTATTGTTAAATGATGCTAATGAAAAATTAGATGTAACCTTTGAACAAATTTCTCACAAAGAATTTAACAGTTATTCTTTTTTATATACATGACACCTCTATTATCATTGTTTTAATTTTTTTTAAATGGTGTAAAATTGTACGATTTAAGCAAGCAAAATCAAATTCTCACCCTTTAGCCAATGGAGAGTCCGAAGTACTAACAAAAACCTTTGCTCAAACATGAAATGTGACCAATGTTACTTTTTGAATAAAAGATTGAGTCTTAATTCTAAAAGTTTTACTTTTATTCACTGTATCTTATACCTGGTTTTGAAGCATTTTCCCCAAGTTAGTTATCATATAACCAAACAACAAGCCATTAAGAGTTAACTAACACAAATGTAGCACAGTTGGGAATAATGTCATGTCCATCCAAAAGGTAAAATTGCATCAGCAGAATTATAGAACATTACATGATGACTTAAGTAAAAAACAAAAATTATACCAAGTAAGAATTTTCCTAAAGTTAGTACACAAAGCCATGCAAAGAATCAATATTTTGCTAGTTGAATATAAAGTGATCATGATCTGAACTCCTTGAATAATCATAATTCAACATTCACTAAGCCAGGTTTAAGGCATATTGATTAAAAGACCACTCGTTCCTTTGCTGAAAAAAGTGGAGGGATATGGTAAAAACATTTCATAAGATGTAGAAAAGAGCTTTTACATCTTTTTTCTCCTCAGTTTTTTAAAAATAAAATGTTACACACACACACACACATACATATATATATATATATATGTGTGTGTGTTTGTGTGTGTGTGTGTATAAAGTATATTCAAAACTGATCTTCCTTCACATAATTCTTTACAACAATTTTAAAGATCACATCCTAAATTAGCTTCAAAACTCAATGTTCTGAGTCCCTTATGCTTTCTTGCTCAGCCTAATTATAAACATGAGCAGTATTGCTTGCATGTACAGACAGGAACATTTAGCTCTTTATTAAATTTTCTTCCTAACAGAACTTTGTCTAAAATAGTGATATTATTATTTTCACGTTCAACTTAATGGCTAAACACAAATTCGTGCATTCCATCAATTTTCATGATTAATACAACAATCTGTCACGTAGTCATTCTTTATTTCATCAACAGAAAATATAACACAATTATGCAAGTAAAGCTGCAAGATATTTAAAAGCCACATTTTCTAGTGCACAAGGTAAGTTAACATTTTCAGGTTTCAAACTGCTTCAGATGTTCTTTACATTTGTGAATTATTTGATAATTGTTAACCCTTGTGTTTGTGTGTGTATATATATGTACTGTATCTTTTCAGCAAAAAGTCATATATATATATATATATACAACTGTTTCACTAAAGCTGACTTTAAACGTTTCCCATTTCTATTTCAGTTTACTTAACTGCAAAATATCTATAATTTACATGTAATATCTGATCTTTGACCTATTTTAATTTTCTGCCTGATTAAAACCTATGAAACTTGAAACTAATTCCCAATGAGAACAATAATAGGGAACATTAAATGACAAAGTTTTTTTTTGAAGTACTGTATGGAAAACTTGGAATTTACTAGTATTAACAACATAATTACTTCATATGTAGGAATATTTCTTTGTGCACACAAAACTGGCTTTTATTAGATATTAAAAACAAGTATTTGACACACTAAAGCCATTTTTTGACACAAGTACATTATATTTTAAACATCAATGTTTAAGAGTTAGCTGTATTTTAAACTAACTTGTATTTTTTCCTACAAGCAGTGCAGCACTTTACATGACCCTAGAAATATTTCTTATAGTCTTTCATATCTACTAATATGAAACAAACCTTGTACTGCAAGTACTATAAAACTTTGTGAAGCACAGAAATTTTCAATCGCTTAGTTCAAATACTGTTAATCTTTGTTGGTGAATATAAACCTACAGGTTGGCATGAGTAGAAAAATTCGAAAAAACTGATAATGTATTGTTTACAGGCAAGGCTCCTTGAGGATGTGCAGAAATGAAAGTTAAAATTTTTTTATTATTAATCTTTGTGAATTATGAAAACAAACTAAATATTTTTGAATAAAGGATTGTTGAAACAAAAACGGGTCTGTGTTTTTAAGCTTATACTTGAAATTTTGAGTGCATGTATGCACTAAACACCTTAAATGTACATAACATTCGTGATAAGGATAACAGGTGTAGAACATTACATCCTGTTCTTCTAGTTGGGTTGTTCCAATACTTTTGGTAATATAGTGCATACATAGTTAGTGAATTAACTAAAACCCTACATATAATAAAACTGACCATTCAATAAATTTTCCTTTAGGAGATAAGTACAGAAATAAAAAGGTCATTAATAGAAGACATCTAAGGTCTGGTGTCTAAGTATATAAAGAAAGAACAAACCATTCAGTAAGCCATTTCAACAGCAAATTATATTCTTTCAAAGATAGAATGTGGCCTAATGATAATTACAGCCAAATATAATGCAAAAAAATATATTTTGTATCACACGGTCATGAAGACCATCTGACAGTTTGAGCAGCTACAGCAGTTAAGCACCTGAAACAGAACTATACGTACAAAAAAAATGTACGCACAGATTAGTATACAGTTTGAAAAACCTTCAGAACCACATAACATAATCTTATGTGAACAGCACGGTAATGATCATCAATTGATGAGCAATAACAAGAGTTAGATCATTAAGTTACACAATAACAGCACCATAGGGGTGATACAGTTTCATATTGTCTGTTTTCCTTTTTACTTGAAATACTGAACACAATGGTGTAAGCAAATCAATAGTCTGGCTTTAACATATATCTTATCACTGAAGTACAGCCTGTTTAATCCACAAAGCCACTTGGGGGCAGGCTTGATAATATCCCTTTTATCTCAAAAACTGAGATATATCAAAACATTTAGTTGATTTCAAAAACAAGACAATAATAGTACAGTTGTGTCTAGCAGGTGCTAGCAGCACCGTTTTCAGGTACCTTTGTCTCATTTCGAGCATCTGCAGATGTTCGGTGGCTTCCATACGGGCAATAGCCTCAGCCCTAGCCTGCTGCTCCATCATTATAGATCTTTCCACGCTTATTTTGTGGTTCTGGCTATTCACATGACTTTGGAATCTCTGAAAATAGAAATTGACTGATGCAGAGTCAAAAAGACAAAATAAAAAAATATGTTATAGTGGTTTGAGTGAACAAGCTGGTGGTCAGAATGCTTCTGATCTAAAAAAAAAAAAATGCCTGTGACAAGATCACTCATCTAGCAACATCACGAAACAAGGAAAACCACTAGTCAAGACTAAGTGTTACCTTTTCTTGTACTTATCTAAACATTTTTTAAGTCCTAGTTTGATAAAATTACACTGGAAAAATATTTTAAAGTCCAAGGCTAGACCATGATTAGAGTAAGAGTCAATATCAGATATCAGTCTATGTGTGCCACAAAATATGATATTTGCTAAGTTACTTTCAAAGAGCTGCACTTTATCAGATATAACCACTGCAGTAGTAATGGCAGCAAAATTAAAAACTTGTATGGATTAAATCTACTATGATAGGTAAATATGAAATAAAGGGCTTAAGCTTGATAATAAGTCTTTGCATAACAAGAAACAGCATAAGATCAAAAACAGATAACTCTAACATTAAGTCCAACAACAAAAGCTAAATCATGTGCAAGATGTTTCTAAAACACACAGACTATGCTGAAAAATCCCTCAGCAATTGGCTTCAACTACCTTCACTATGTTATCTTCAACAATAATACATAAAAGGAATTACATCATTCATTCACTTGATGTAATAGTTTAGGTAGTACTAATTATAGACAAAAGAAAGAACAGTCAAGAAATGATACACATACATTTTTTTTAGAATTAAAAACACCATTTATCTGTATCTTGTTTTCAGTAGTTAAAGTAAAAAAAAAAGAAACTATTATATTCCTATCTCGTAACTCAAACGGGTTGAAGGGGAACAATCTTTGTCTCACATCCTCAAGAAAGGAGAAAAATTCTTCTTTTTTTTATTAATCGAAAATTTAAAAAAAACCACTGAATGATCACCCAGTTATTTTTCTTTAGTGGTAGACAAGCAGTAAGCATACAAGTAACCAAAGTAGAAAAATGTTTGCATTTCTTCATTTCTCAAGTATTCAAAATCATAGCTTAAGTCTTTTTCTCACCTCAATTGAGGGACATAACACATCACAATGATTACAATAGTGAGGGCCAACCCTTTTCATCATTCCTCTTCCTCCCCGATGCTGCTTTCCCTAGAATACACATGAAAGCATCAAATGTTTAGATTAATATATGGAATTTTAAACAGTGTGTGTTCCTATACCATAAATCTATTCTAATAAACAACAACTTCAATTACTGGAAAATTACAAACTGCCTACGAACAATTACTAAACTTATGAAACAAATGCTATAATGGAAATATTAAATAATTTATCAAGTACATTTTTATATAACTACACAGTAACCATTCGTTTGTTCAATATAGTAATGTCTTTATAAATCTCGTAATATCTAATGCAAAATGCTTTATTAAAGTTCTTCAATTTAACATCATCCAAAAATTTCATGGTGAAGAAAATGAATAACTTGTTTTGAAATATTTATTACAGTAAATCACTGCAAATACAAAAATTCTTAGAGGAACACCAATCTGCTAAATTTTTCTATTTTTGTTTACAGTAGCCCACAGTGATATGCTGAAGAAATTAACATAACTGAATCATCTATACGTTCTGTTAAATGGGTTACTAGACATTAGATAAAAATATCTTGCATTAAGAATAATACATCTTGTACATTCTAAGATATGAAACTTGTAAAATTATACTACACAAATTTATTGAATACAATTTTGTGATTAATCAGTTAAGGATTTGAAAGTGTGGGCTTTCTTACAACGTTGCATTAAGCTGTTTAGGCTGTGTTCAGTATATAAAGACGAGGTACTTCATATTTAAAAACTTGAGCAAGCCTAGAAATACAAGTTATTACACGTAAATGGTTCAATGAAACATATTCCATGTTTTACATTATAAATATTAGCTTTTAGGCTCAACTGCTCTTTCACTTTCTGTACCTCATATTGTCCTGTCTATGCACGAGAGTTTACTAGTAAGAAGAAAAAAAATACACAATGCTTCTTTTAACATTTGGCAGGATCTACGTTCAAAATGAGTAACAGTTGTTGAGAGCTCTTAAAAATTAAATTAGCGCATAAAAGTATCAAAACAACATACAACACACAAGACCCAAATATCAGGGCTTTAAAAAAAGTACATGCGAGACATACATGACCTAATCAAAAGTTAAGAAAATATTTTCTTCAGTTGTTACCAATGTTAAGTTTGGAAATTATGTGTCATAGCTTGTTTGTTGATTTTGAGAAGAGGTTCATTCCTTCCTAAAAAAGCCAATTTCTGGTTTATGGCACTCACACAGAAGAAAACTGACTGAACTTTAATGAACCTAAACTGTGATTTCTTAATAGCTTCAGTTCATTTTACAAAGACAAAAATTTACATGAATGGCATCTTGTACCAAGGCAATATAGTCCTATACATTTTTCATAAAAGTGGAAAACAAATTAAGACTATACTGTCTTTGTAAAAGTTGAATACAAAAACCTGAACAACATTATATTCACAATCCTATACAAAGAACTGATTTAAGTAGTCTGAAATTAACAAATAATGTCACATGGATTTGGAGTATTTGTCCCAAAATAGTAGTCATCTTTGAATATATTCTCATTACAGCCTTCCAACTAGTGATACTTTATTGCCCTTAACAACTTAACACAATTTATCAAGATGGGCAGCTGTATTGTACAGTACCTTGTAATCACCATATAATCATGGTGGTATACATATTATAACTCTGAAAATACTTGCAAGCTTTCAGTAAACTTTAAGTCTTTTGTAAACAAAAAATCAGAATTTTTAATTAAGTATTTTTACTAAAACTTTCTGTTTAATTATATGGTGTCAGTGTGTTGACTGCTCTGAGTGCAAAGTGAACTTCATTTTAAGATTAAGAATACTTTTCTTTATCTGAAAATTTAAAAATTTAATTTGCAAAATCCCCTAAATAAATATCTTTTTTTCTTCAGAAAACTATGTTTTATCTGTTATCAATTTGGCCAACCTCATAACCACCACCAAAAAACAAACAAAAAAAACTACATTACCCGATTTTTCTTTCTAAAATGACTTCAAATTCTAACATAAAACTTGATTTGTTTATCCTAAAAAAAGCTTTAAACTCATAACAGTATATATATGTGTTTATATGTAAATTTTATTGTTTTCTTGTCCTTTGAACTATGTCTAAACTAATATAGCCACCATAAAATTGTAAATTACTTGATGAACATTCAGCTCATGTTACCCTATTGAATTACATAACACACAGCCTACTCGCAAGATGCTCCCCAGCATCTCACAAATGTTTTTTATTATTTTAGTTACTTTTATAATAATAAATAAAGAATACATGTGAAAAACATGTAAGTACTTACATAGGTAGTCTTTTTGCTGTCAACGACACTTAACCCTACTTTTTCATACTAATGATACTACTGCAATAAATAACTTTTTATTTAATTAAATAATGCTCCAAAGAATATATAATAATAACATGCAAAAATCAGAATATGTCTCATAACTATTACAGTTATTCTGGTTTTCTAACTGTGTGTCAAGAGCTGTTAGAAATCTAGCAAAGCTCATTAATGTCTTTACCATGAGAATCAAGCTTGAACTGGAAGCCAAACTGACAATCATCTGTGCAGAAAGCAATGTAATATAAAACATCACTTGATAGATTAAAACTTTGGCTTTCTATTGGTTATAAATACTATAATATTAAATGTCAGAGAAAACTATTGGCAATTTGTGAAAGAGAGGATGTGACAGGTGGGCGTGGCAGGAGAGATCAATTTTTATAGTTTATGGCTCTGAAACCAACTAAGATTGAACGTCATAAAAATTATATTTTACATGAACAATAACTATATAATGATGAGTAATTTATGTTGAATTCCAAACTTCTCAGAGGGGTGTTAAATAAATTAAAGAGGAGGAAAGACACAGATGACAAACATCACAGTTCTCATAATATGGGAGATTGAGAGTTTTTCTTTAAATAAATATTTCCTTATAAAAGTAAGAACTCAAAACTTAGATAAAATTAAAATTTGGTTTATTAACTATGTTTTGATGCCAATTTTATCCATATATATTGATAATAAAGTAGTTTAATCAAATTTGTGAAATGTTGTAATATGCTCACTTTGACCTATCTGATGTGACTATTTGATTAACTATATTGAAAAGCTAAAGCCTAGTGTTGCCATTCACTCTGATTAGACTGGTATACATACATATGACAGAGAGCATCTATTTAATACTTTAAATACCATCAGTGCCTACCATACTGTATCTACTGCACAATAAAGCATTAGTGGATTTTCCTCTACTTGGTTCCTTGATTATCTTTTCTATAAAAATTTCCCTGCAACAAAATGTTTAGCTCAATCTGTTAGAAACAAATACAGGTTGTTTAACTGTTCACTATGAGCTTACCCGACGCCCTTTCCCTCCATGTTTTTGAAATTTTTGCCGCCTGTCATTACTTCCACCACCACCAGAAGTTTCAGGTTCATCTTGAAAACTCAGCATCTTTTAGAATACAAGATCCAATGTTAAATTACTTAAATTTACAAAGCTTTAGATATACTAAAGCAGTTAACTTGCTTCATCTACTGAAAGTCAGTTTGAACCATAATGTTAAGTAGCCTTTTTATAACATACTGATAACATACATTTTAAATGAAATGAGCTACATGTCCACTGAAGTATAGATATGACATCCACTTATTAATAACCCATCAGTAACACATTCTAATCTTTGTCTTTGAAGCAAAGTTGTTCATCTGACTGTCTATATGATGTTGCAACTTGTTGTAAAGAACTAGCTGAGCCAATTTCAACGGCATTTGGTAGAAAAACTTCAGTGGACCTCTCAAAGATGGAATTTACCTGAATAAGCAACAAACAAGGTTGGCAGCCATTTAAGTTTTATTGCCTTAGTGCTGGGAATGAAGGCTCAGCTAAACAGGGTCATCAGCAGCAAAACTTGTGAAGCAGATGCCAAACAAAAGTGAAATTAAGTATATGCACAGCACAGGTACCTTTGCACTGGATTAACTGCACCCTATGGATCAAAATAGTGAAAGGAGGCAGCCCACCCCACCCCACCTTTTTTTTTAAAAGCCTAGTTACCTATGCTAGTAACTTCATATTTTATTTCAGTTCAGTACTGCAGTACTACAGGGAAGAGTTGTAAGTTAGAGAATTCCAAGTTGTAAAATGTAAAAAGAGTAGACAACATGAAGATTTTACTTACTTGGTAGATAATACTTTTATGTTAGTATTCTTATAAGGGATTTTTTTAGTACTTTTAAAGTTTTGTCAAATGTGAAAGTAGAATAATATAAGAGTTTGATACTGTATGTTTATTACTGTTACATTTTAATTTCTTCCCTGGGACAAGTGAAATTCAGGAAGTACTTTGCCCCACTTCACAATTTTGTTCATACCACTGAAGTTATTAAATATCAAAGTATTTTTACAAACCGAATTAGTGTAGAATTTGCATAAACTGAATAAATTGTGTATGAATTGTTTTGTTATCTGTAAATGAAAAAACAATATTTTCTTCTCTTTATTACCAAATAACATTCATTAATAAATTTATCTTTGCAATTAATTTTTTTTTGTTACTGAAGCAATTACTTAACCTCAAACACAAATCTCACAGGATCATTAGTAGCTTATAGTCCAACATCAATGAAAACTGTACTATAGGCCATTATACTCATAAGTGTTATACATCATTACCTAACTTCTTAGATATATTTCTAAGAAATACCATATTCAACCTTCAACTGTTGATTTATAAAACTACCCCCTGAAAATATCTAAACTACCATTACATACGAATGACAAGTTGTTTCCATCATTTATAAATTAGTTCCCAATCTTAAATGATTTTTAAAAGTTAACTTTCCAAATCTAATTGTCCCCAGACAAGTTTTTTGTACCCTGAATATGGATAATATTAAACATATTACAGACAATTACTTAACTTCCAGTTAACATTAATTTAATTCTATTACCAACATGCTTGCTGACATGTTATACAAGATTATTAAAAACTGCCAATTTAAAATGGGTGGAATAGGGATCTTCAAAAAATACAGAAACAAGATAGTTAGCTTAAAGTAAAAATGCAATTGCCCAAAAAGTAAACAAACAAGCTTAAGGTTTGAGACTTAGTGTTAACATTATTTCCTTAAGCTACAAATGACTATTTTGACTCAATGCTTAGAGGTTGTCCAAAACAAAAAAAAAAATAAACATAGACCATCAAAAAGACCCAAATACAAGAATTTTGATGTTTTTATATCTTATTTATTTTTAAAAGTACAATTAAATTTTAGTTGGCAATTTTGCATCTTTATTCAACTAATTTTTGATGCCTTATTTCCCAGGAAGTTTCATTACATTAGAAAAAATAAGCCCAAACCATTCTAATATAACATGGTATCTTAAGGTAATAAACAGTCAATGATCTGTAAGACTTTTAAACAGATTATGATCTAAGCCAATCATGTTTAATGTTTTCATTCTAACCAGCTTGGCCTGCCTGCCAAGTACAATAAAGTACAGCTTGAAGTAAGACTAGACTTGCATCAGAACTCTCAGACAAACTACTATTCCGTAATACTTACACGATGCCCAAGCACTGCACACATATATTAACACACACACACACCGCTGTTATGTATTGTCATTCACTGTATTAACCTAGAGAGAGGCAAAGCTAGCCTTATTTTAGTTATTGTTATTTTGATTCTAATTCATAGATTTTCCTACTTTTCTCATGCTAGCTAGACCTTCCATATTTCATAGACTCGATTGATCACGTCTGTCTAATGTTAGCCTTAGGCCTACACACATGCAATTGAAAGGGAGGTCAGTGTTTCAACTGTGACATCTAATGATGAAAATTCTGAGTTTGATTTTGTAAATTTGATCATTTTAGTTCACACTGATGGCTTATCAGTAAGAAGTTGAGACAGCCATGTTACTTTTGTCATAAACATCTATACTAGAAACTAATCTCACTAAATATTTGTGTTATCAGCATTTGTTTTCGTTGCAAATTCCTGCCCGCTCAGTATATATGCATACAAAAATCATGCAATACAATGTGTGGTAAAGTAACTACACTGTACTGTGTTACCACACAGTCATTGATGCTCAGTTTACATGCATAAAGCAGCATAGAGGCACAACTTGTCCACAACAGAATGTTTAGTGAATAAAACACCATTATTAGCAAATCACAAAAGCAAACTTTTCCTAACATTTTCGGCTCCTTTTGGTGAATTGTACCAACATTTTTCTTGTACAAAGTACAATTTTTTTAAACAAAAAAATGGACCAAAAGATGTTTTTGTGGGGATTCAAATTTGAGTTCATATTTAGGGAATTTATTGATGATTTTAGATGAGGATCTGAGTTAACATTATTTGTGTAGTGCAGGCATGGATAAGAGTAAAGTAAACTGTGATGCTGTTTTGAGCAAGGATCTGTTCCAGGGTGCTAGTTGTCTGTCGGACAACATGGGGTTTAAGTTAGTCATCCAAGAAAGTTTTCGGTCATCTCGGAAGACCGTTAAAATTGAGCCCTGAATGTCTTATTTAGCAATTATGAACTTATTATATTGATATACCCCCCCCCCCTCCATTTCTGTCAGAGTTTGGTTCACAACACTAACACAACCCTAAACTCTGGTAGGCTGTCACTGCTGCATACTTTATATAAAATTAAATACTTTCTAAACAAATTATATAGGTACAAAATTTCTGCCTCACTTTTACCTAGAACTGCCATCACTGTCACCATTCTCTGCTTTCATGATTCTTGCCACTCCTTATAGTCAGCTTCAAAATGGCTACTCTCTCTGCAGTATCAATAAAATTCACAATCATGTAGCATTGGCTATAATATGACACTTACCATCAGCCATCACTGTGTTTGCCAATATGATGCTCAAAACTGCTATCTTTCAAACTACAGCTTAAAGATTTAGGTTGTGGGAAACAACCTAGGCATTTGTATAATGTTTTAGATGTTTGTGTAACATGGCTCAAATCAATCGTGCAGTGGTATAAAAAAACTTATTCTGTCAGCAGAGTAGTGTCTGAAAGGGCAGGAACTCTATACATAAACAAATGATATATGACATTAATACAGTTGCAACAATAAGTTAATAATTGCTATGGTACATGTGTCATGCAGCTATACATGTATGAATGTATATTAGATTATGAGACTCCATATAAACCAACTACATTAAAACAACTGCGTGTCAACAGTTATACAGCTGCTGTTATTTGCTAGGTAGCCAAATAAACTTAAAAACTACCTTACACTATATGCAATGATGCATTTAGTAATACTGCCCAGGTTTTATTATTATATGCAGAGCCATTTTTGCTGTAGGCTGATGGAACAATATTAATCTGTAATAAAGAAGAACAAATGGGTGATCTTTGTTGTGAACCACTAACATGGTTCATAATATATTTGTACCTCTGATATGTGAGGCCACTGAGGGCAACATTTCAATGCAAGGTAAGATTGAACACATTTGACTTTGTTAAAAATACCAAAGTGCAACTAATCTAAAAAGTAGAGCATAATTAAGGCTTTATTTTTGCTTATCTTTCAGATTATTAAACACACAATGCTGATTCAACTAGTTTGTCAAAACTCAAGTTCTTACTTATTTTCATCAGTTCATTTTACCCATCTTGCACTAGAAGCAATCCAAGTTTCTTCAAGTGCTAAACCATAGTAATTTTTACATTTTTATGTTACATCTAAGTCCTCACCAGCTTTTATAATATAAAACACAACCAACTGAAAGTTAAAATAACATTTTGCTAAGAAAATTACCAAAATTTGGCAATTACCACCAACTACTATTTACGTACAGAAAGAAAAATGTTTATGTCCACATCACCTAAATGTTTACTTAGAATAAAATTTTGTCACATCGATTACATAATCAGAGTAGGTGTAGGCACCTACAATGAACAAGACCTTTTATATTCACCCTAAAAAACTACCTGGAAGTCTGAGTGACAAGTTCTTAATAGTTTGTTTTTATTGATGCTAATCATTAACCAGTTTTAACTTTGATGACCACTAATAGCATAAATTTCAGAAAATATGCGATATGTCAGCTTTAATAGTTTGTGCTTTAACAGTCTGATTGCACATAAATCCACAAGTACTGCATCCAAACACTTGATCAGTATGTCTTCTTGTGAAATAAGACAAATGCCTGTTTCATTCTCCAGCTGCTTGAGGGATGCAACAGTCAAATGTATATGTCATGGAAGCAATTTGTATTGTTTTTCCAGAAAGTGATCCTTCTCGATTATGTTGTGTATTTTGCCATTGACTTTTATGTTCTTGAATTTTAATATGTTACAAGACACCACACTTTGCTTACCACAGATGGTGTATGATTGTTTCAGGTCTCTTTCTGGATGATCCATGTTCCCCAGGATAATCCATGCTCGTTTGTTTTCCAATGCCATTAAGTACAAGAAACATTCTTATCTTGGAAAATCTAAATACATCTTTATGATCCGAGTGTATGAATATTTTATGTCAAAAAACAATGAATTTTAGGTGGCATCACACTGATTACAATGACAAACAATGTCAAAATATAGTTCTGACACATTCTGTTACATCACTTTATATTAGTTGTGGTTTTTATTAGCTTGCTAATAGAAATAATCAAAATCCTTTGAATACAATATACTTAAACCTGTAATTATTGATCCGTACTATGATAAATAAAAATTGCTCAAACACAGCTATACATATAATTTCAGTGTAAGAGAAAATACCTTATTATACAATCATTCTCGTACATCTAATAGTTAAAAATGCATTGTCATCATATATTTCTAATCCTTCTCATGTTTCATTGAGACTTCAGTATTATCTAACAATAAAACAATGCTATTTAGATCATATTTATTTTAGGAAATATATTTGGCAGTTGATTAAAATGTCACTGTAATCACGAGTTATTCTGTGATTTGTTTGATGAAATATATAAATGTAAAATATAAAGGGTTTGCTTCGGGTGGTAGGTAATAACTGAAACAAATGTATGATACAAGCATAGCTGATAATGCTAGGATAATTTGTTTGACCTTCACCAGAGAATAAAAATATTGTAAGTTACACTGCCTTTAATAATGTGCTTCTTAAGACAATGTTTACGTGTAGAATGTAAGTTTAAACAAGTTCATTACAAGCCATAGATTTGTTATACTATTCAGAAAAAAAAAAAGAGTAGAAAAAGGTTAAAAAATTGAAGATGTTAAAAATATACCATGTTATAAACAAGAAGAAGAAGGAAACCCAGTATATTATGTTATTTTTATGTATATAGATGTACTTGCTAAAAATAACTGTAGCCTACAAACTGTGTACAAATTGTCTTTCCTGTGCTCCAACTATTTGTTAATATTACCACTCATAAATATAACTTACCAATGGCTAGGATATACAACATATAAACTGCTACGACGACAAAAACATTTAATATTCAATAAAGAAAAAGTTTGTGAAAATTGGGTGCCCCCAGTACAACAGTCATGAGTTACATCAGACCACAAACACTACTTGAAAGTTTAATCATCTAAATAAAATGCAGATAAAACTGCACTATTTTATATTTACAAGAAATGTTTACAATGATCTGTTCATGGGTTGCAACTAATGATATGCTACTTTTGCAGAAAAAAAGCTAAATGAAGTAAATTAATCATGGGACACTCGCAAATAATTTTTTGGGACGAACAAGATATAATATTTTCAATCACATTTTAGAACATGTCACTCTCCATCAGTTAGTGTAAAGTGATTAAACGATATATACAGTAGACCATCACATGATTTGATACTCAGTAACAAGATTAAGTCAACAGTCTGAAGTAACCTGTCATTGTTAACTGAAATATATTTTTCATAAAATATACAATATTCAAAACAGTGTACTGTTTTAATATTCCTAAAAACAATATTGACTTTAGGGTGCATGTTCAATGAGTCAATTATTATTGTTCTTAAGCTCTAACAGCTCAGCATTTATTTTGTTTTAATAGTAATGCTGGGCAATTATTGAAATTTGTTAATCGATTAATCATCAGACTCATTAATCAGTTACATTCAACTAATTTATTATTCACACACAACTTGATAGCTGAAATAACCAAAAATAGTAACAACCAGGAACCTTAATTTCAAGTAGTTGATTAATTTCACGAGTTAGACATTAATTGATTAGTTTATTTTCATAACATTAGTGGACTTAAAACATAATTTTGACTAATCAGTTAATTTATTTGATAATAATTGATTCTCATATGTAATTGATTAATCAAGTTAATTGCTCAGTTCTATCTAATAGTGCCTAGCTCAGTAGATTTCTCTTTGGTTGTTGTTCTCCTGTTGTTTTATACAAAGACTTAAAATGCCAGTTCTCTCTCTGCTTCTTCAGCCAATTGTCTACAGATCTTTGCAGTGATTAAATATTGGTACTAATCATCATACTTTTTCTTAAGTTCCTCAATTTATTTTAGGATACTTTTCCTCTACCTTTTCTCTCCTTTTCATACACTATATATGTCTCAAAGCTATGCCTAGAACTAGCAGCAGAAAGCTGATGAGGTACACTGAGAACATCTACATCAATGCCATAGTCACAAGCCAATCTCTAAACCACAAAAAATCTTAATGGGGACTTGTTCTAGAGATAAAACCATTATGAGTTGAATAACATACAATAGCTTGAATATTTCTCAGGCTTAACACAGACACATCCAAACAAGAATACATCTACCCTGTTGTTTCTATGAATAAAGGAAACTGCTGTAATATTGCAATAAAGTCCTCTTCTTTTACTTTACTGCAATTAACTAGAGTTGTTAGGACACTCTTGAAATTCTTTTTGCAGCTGGTGGAATTCTTTATTGAACAAGCCTAATTATAATGAAAATGGCATAACAAAACAAGTATTTTTGAGTAAATAAAATTAGTATTATTTTTACTTAGATTCTGAAATTTAATATTCAGGTATGCTCTTAACCCTCTCCAAACGGGTCATTGGTCAAAGGCAATGTCATCACATTTGTTGACTCGCATCCAGAATTATATTCAACTACTATTTTATGAATTTATGTCAGTAAGTTTAGTATCAAATTGTTGATTATAATTAAAATTTTATTTAGTATTATACATTATTTAATTTCTTAATTTAA
This sequence comes from Limulus polyphemus, assembly GCF_000517525.1. Lineage (NCBI taxonomy): Eukaryota > Metazoa > Arthropoda > Merostomata > Xiphosura > Limulidae > Limulus > Limulus polyphemus. The sequence goes on from NW_013667126.1 coordinate 31,286, forward strand.
AAGTAAATATAAAAAAAAAACCTAAACATTGATTTTTGTGTGTCATATGGTATGTTGAATGCAGCACTGGTTCAAATTTGATGTTTGTGACATCCAAATACAAAGTCTATACTTTCTTAAGAATTAGGAACTCATATTACTGATATTGACAAGCTAGAATATAAAATACGAACCTCCTATTTTTTCTGTTTGTTGAGATATCACTTGTACTGAATCAAACACTTTTTGGAAACACTACTTATACAAACTTACTTCTGTCTATGGCATGCCAAGAACCAATCAAAAGCTCAAAATGTCCCCCTAGTAGCTTTCTCAGCCATTTTGAAGTATTATGACATCAACTCCTTCTTTTGATACAAGATTTCAAAGTGGTAAGTTGAGTCTTTAGTCTGCTCAATATTTCATATATTTTAAGACCCAAATACAGCTTAGTTACTTAGCTTGATAAATTATAGTGTAATTCTACAGTATCAAGATAGTAATCTATGATATTTTGTTTATTCCAAATGCATATATAAAGCCTAAAAAAAAAAAACTATTTTGTTTCACATCCTCCATGTGCAAAATTTTATAAGGCTTAGCAACCTACAGCAAGCAGCAAATGAGTACAAAGTTCATAACTACAAGAGATAATTGTTTGCTATACTTCTTTATTCACTGTTCTATGTTTTAATAAAAATAAGTTTAAGAACTTATTTTTAAATAGTAATGTATATACATATATAATGTACACTGAGTGGTCACAAATAAATAGACACCTAATTTTTCGTCATTTAACTAATTTGTGTTCACAAAGCACTGTATAAATGAAAATGGTCCGCACACTAATTATCTTGTGCTACAACATGCCTAGAACTCAAAGTTCTCTCGAATTGTCAGATTTTGTTAGAGGAAGGATAGTTGGTCAAGCAGATGGTGGAATAAGTCAGCGACAAATTTTGCAGAATTTGGGAATCCCACTTTCGACAGTCAACAGAATCATCGTGCCGTTCAGGAAACACAACAAGGAAACAACTGAGCAGTGTCCGGGTCATCCTGGTCCATTGGAGAGGACAAAAAAGGGCTGTCAATAGGAGCATCGAAATAGATCCCAGGTTAACGACTGCATAAATGGCCG
>NW_013667126.1:32599-43132 GCF_000517525.1 Limulus polyphemus
GACTTTTGGAAGACCGTATCGTTCTCAGACGAATCAAGATTCGCTCAATTTTTGGACAGTGGAAGGATATGGGTCTGGAGAATGCCTCACCAAGAGTTTTGTCTCAACATATTGCAGCCAACTGTGAAGGAAGCATGGTGGTTTCAGCGTGATGGTTTGGGGAGATGTTTTGGTTGGTGGGAGATCGAGCTTAGTGGAGTTAATTAAATCATCAATATATCAATTCATGTGAATATAACTGAAAATTTTCATTTTTTCTGAAAAGGTGGTGTCTATTTACTTGTGACCATACTGTGTATTATAAATGAAATGTGACTGTATTTTACAAAATACTAGTCCACTAAAACACAGCCAAGACAGGTCACTTTTATATTATTGGATACGGTAACATGAGTGCACATGCATTGCGTCATTGTAACTTCTGTAGTGTTAGCTAAGTGTAGCTGAAATGTCAATATAATAAAAATAAGATCAAATCTACCGAACCCATACAGAGATTCAATAGTGAAAATAACAGATAAAATATAAAGTTTTTCTTAAAAAATGTTTGATAATTATCTGGAGGTTATAAAGATTTCACATGTGAAATTGGAAAACTTTCTGAAGCAAAAAGTATCTTAATATCAAAATGGAAATTACTTTGCATGTTGGATAGGCAACATGTAAAACAGAAAAAAAGGCATTACTTAAAAAACCTTAAGACTTAATAAAAAACAACAACATATTTTGTGTACAAAAGTCTTATAATTCGATGACGAGGAACCCACTTTGAGACTAATAATGGCTGGAGACGGCTTGAATGGGTAATGAAGAAAAACTTTAATACATGTTTAACATAACAGCAAATGTACAACGTTTCGACAAGGTTTTGGCATCATCAGGTAGTCTTATAATATTTACTGATAATCTGCCAAATTTCGTGAACATATGCTTACTAATTTAAAAGTTATAGCATGAAAACCGTAACAAACACAAAATGGTTACAAGGTCGGTCACAGGGACTGAACTTGTGCTGAAAGTTGCTTACCAATCCATAAATGATTAAAGAATAAAAGCAGACTCGACTACTTCTATACCTTGCAAAACTTTTCTCACTGACAAACATGCTGTTTTAACTTCACTGAGCAAAAACACATGGCTTAAATTAGTCTCATTATTAAAAACACCTAAACAACATTTTGCGTGTTAGATTATTTAGACCACTTGGATCTTTCTGGCTGAAATATTATAATTACTTTAGAACTGTGCTGCAACTGGTTGAGAACCTGTCCAAAGGGAAATCTATCAATGATGCACTGAAATATTTTATATACAGAATTATTGTAAAGTGATTAAAATTTAAGTGTTACTATTAGTGAAAGTGATGAGTTTTAGTGCAATAACCAAGAAGTGAGTTTTGTACTAACATATTGTTCCTAACCTAACAAAACAAAGTCATACCTGATTATAGGAAACTAAAAACAATTGTTTTAACCCATTCACTGTGGCTGGGACATATATTTCTCAGTGGAGTGGGAAATATACATTCCAGCCACAGCAAATGGGTTAAAGTTCTGTTGATTCACTACCAAAATGATAACACAACTAAAGCCAAGTATAAACACTGTTCAGCTGAGTGTGAGACATATTTTGGCCGTATGGTAAATAATTTGTTAAATATTTGCCTACATCTCCTACGAAGAAAATTCAAAACTAAATAAATTACTCCAATTCAGAGAGAGAATGTCTTATTGGACTGATAATAATAGGAAACTTGTTCAACTTCAAGGGCTCTGTCCTCACGTATCTCAAAAATCCTTAAAAATGCAAGACTTTGCATCTGGATCCTGTAAAAAGTTTTTAGTTGCTTTTCTAGGAAGAATTTTCTGTGTAAAAAACTCAAAACTTATCCATCTTTTTAGGATGGAAGCAGATGTAGCTATTTAGTCAATATAAAGTTGATATGAAATGGCTTGTATCAAAACCACATTTTGACATTGTTTGGCAATTGAAGATACTGCAACACTCTGAAAAATTCATCGCTTTTGGGAAGGGGATATAACAGTTCTTTCTGGTGTAAACTATTTATACATTCAGACCATAAAGTTGTGTTCAGGATTATCCTTGTACTTCATGGCATTAAAACACAAAAGAATATGGATTAAATTTGGGCACAAAGACCTTCCAGAAAGATATATAAAACAAGTAATATCCGTAAAAAAAAGTAATATCTCAGTTTGAAAAAGCAACTCAAACCACATGTACACAATTTGGTTCTATAACATATCCATTCAACTGTCGCAGGCTTTCAGCAGCTAGAAAATTAAATCGGTATTCGTGCTACTCTATATAAAGATATACTGGTCATCAAGTTACAGGATGCATCACCTATAAATTTCTTACCACTAGATTTGGGTGATTTAACGAATTACCAATAAGCAACAATTACATCAATCTGTGTCTAATAAATTAACTTAAACTAGCATTTTTGATTATTACTGTTTCCCACAATCAATTAATTAAAATTATGATTAAATCTATTGTCATAAAAATAATCTACTAATCAAGATTAGCTTCTAATCATTACTGTTTTTATTATTCCAACAATTGACTAATCAAAAATTAAGGTTTACAATTATTCCAACTATCCGACATAATGAGCTGTACTCTGCCTCATTTTAGCCTTACGTTGTTTTTTAATTCAAGTTTGTTCAACTTTGAGGGATTTGAGAAAGGATGGGGGGGGGGGGTGATTCAAAGGTCTCGGATTGGATTCACATTGCCAACAAACTTTCTTTCCATGTTATCATCATGATGAAACTACTAAGGCTCTCTGTCACTGTCACTAATTTTGAACTGCTAAGGGGAAGGCAAGTGGCTGGCAGCACCCATCACCAACTTTTTGACTGGTTGTACATATCATGGTTTGAGAAACACTGTACTACTCAATTAGTAGATATCATTAATCATCCAGCTCTACTTGCAACTACCAAAAAGGTCACAGGAAACCTGTTGTCCTTGTATTCTAAGTGGCTAGAAAATGTGTAGGGAGGAGTGGTGTGCTTTGGATATCACAGGCTTACAACAGAACTGTTTGTAATTGAAACTACGCTGCAGAGCAGTCAGATAAAGCATAATCGAATGTGGTTATATGGAGTGTAATGACATGATAAGGCTCAAAAATAGTTTTAACATAACATACGCAACCTTTATAATTTTTGTACATGTATTAAAAATGTCGAAACTGACAAAGTTTATAGCTTTGTCACAAGTTAAAACAATACTTATGTTAAATTTCTAAATAATAAAGGGTTATTCAATGGTAATATACTGCAGCTATTTAGCATTTTGAGAAAGGACCAGCATTCTTATAGTTTTGACCATAGAAAATATACTTACAAGTTGTAACTCTGAAGTGAATAAAATTCAGAGTACTCCAATCTATGGCTATATACATGTTTATGCCAGTATGGAAAAAGCCTTATATGTTACCTGATCTGTGCTGTCTTCAGTTGGGTCAGCTGGATTATAAGCTTCTTGGCCATCCTTTTTTACTTTTTTTTCATTTTTCTGCATGTTATCACCACCCGACCTTTGCCTCTTACCACGAGGCCCTCCACCTGAGCCCTGTTGTTGTGCTGGCCTTTTTCTCTGTCCTTGGTTTCTACCCCAACCCTAATAAAAAAGAAGTAAAATTATAATGATAATAAAAAACTAAAAAAAAATGTAGAAAGAAACAAACTATACTAGGTTAATATTTATATATCTTTCATACTTTACATTAGACATATAAACTTCAAAACCAAGTTTCACGAGTTACACTAATCTAAAATTATCAGTGTCAGTTTTAACAATTTAATACTGGCACTTGTCCACTCATATTTCCAAGTTTTTTTTAACCTGTTAAGAATCTTTCACACAAGAGCATAATTTTATAAAGTCTACATATATTATAGCATCAACTATTATAAATACATTATCTAAAGAAAGTATTCAAATTGTAAGTTCTTAATACAAGTCAGAGTCTCAGAGATCTTAAGTCAAAATCTGGAGCCTGTGGAAAGGACATACACTCATGTTAACACAAAAAGTCACCACATACATGAAGTTAAAACTTTTAAAGTAACCTTGTATTTTACAATCTTGAAAATACACAAATAAATATAAACTAACTCCTTTGTCTCTGTTGTTCATCCTGTTTCCTTGTCCAAACATTCCCATTCGATTGCCTCCACCTCCCATTCTGCCAACAGGTTCCATCATGTTCATTCTCTGGTTCATGCCCATTCCTCCACCACTCATACCATAATTCATACCAACACCAAATCCACCACCACCACCACTTCCTCTTTCTAACATCATCCTTTCCATGCTCATTGAACGCATGCCCATTGGGTTTCCTCCATATCCACTCATATTTCCAATTCCTGGATTCATTTGGTTCATGCCAAAGTTTGGTCCACTCTGCTGCCAAGGGCTTCCTCTGTAACCTCTGTAAGTCATTTTTCTTTAAGATAATGAGAGGACTTGAAGACAATTTCTGTGTAAGAAAGAAAAAATATCATTATATTTTTGCCAACAATTCATGTTGCATATTTCAGCTCTAGTGCAAACTGATATTTATTATACTAAAATTTTACAAAACAAGACTTCCCTGATTCTGTCATTATATACAAAGACTTAGTGTGTTCTGGTAATTTAGTTATTGCAAGCCCTTCTCAACATAAAACTATGTTTGTGGGCACTAGTGTATATATGTATGTACAATAAGTATGTATGTTTTTAGTACATCACTAAAATAAGTATTAAGTCTTTGACAAAAAATGTCAATCTTCTAGCATAGCACTAAACATCTTTTATAATTCTCCTAGTGTTGTAATCAGCTTACATATTGATTAGACACTTGTCATAAAATTCATTTTATCTAATATATTACCTTGCACCCTCAAAAAGAAGCTTTAACTCATTATCGACAGAGAAACAATAGCTGATAATGACCTACAGTTTTACCCTGTTTCAAACCCTTGTTCTATTTCACTGAACTTTCTATAAAGTAATATTTATGCAATATACCAACAGAGCATGATAAACTACATCATATGTCATATACATTATAAGTATGCAGGTTGTGTACTTGTCACTTGAAGACACAGAATACTTTGTTTGCCTAAATTCTTGAAAAAACAGTATAAATCGCATATATAGTTTTTTAAAAGCAATATATTTGTATGATTTTTTATGCACATTTGGTTACAATGGGCTTAAAACACAACTGAGCATTATCAAGCAGCTGGTTTCAAAAATATATTATTAGATTTTTTTAAATTATAAAATCTTAAATTTCAGATCAACCTTCAGTCCTACCAGTTACTTGCCTCATCATCAACAATATGCAGTGGTCTGGTTACACGTACAGAGTTATCTACTTTTGGATTTAAACACTAGTAGCTCAGCCAACAGAACACTGGTTTCAAAACACCAGTTTGAATTGATTTGCATTTACCTATTTTTGATTGGTACAGTTAAAGACATAACCATGAAATTAAGGACAAGAGTATGCTTGTGGGAACTATGGCTTATACAGATCAAGCTCCAACTTGCATGAACATTTTGAGATAGGCTCTACCAACAAACAATCAAAACTTTAGTCCTAAGCATATAACTCTACACCTGGATCATCACAGTAAGTGACACAATATCAAATTATTTTAAAATTTATTTGACCTAAGTATCAACAAAATATTAATCTTCCCTTTGCATAGTATATTATGTCTCTGCCACGTTACCTTTCACTTCCAACTTCACGTGAAGCAAAACTCATGTTTTTACTCATAGCTTAAATACTTTTTAATGTAATCATGATAGATGGACCTCTCAACAACTGTTAACTGTTTTCAGATTTTTCTGCAAAGCTACAAAAGGAGCAATCTGCCATCCCTAATTCTAAGCTGACAGACAATACGAAACACAGTAAACAAAGAGTATGGATGGAATGAAATGTTGAAATATGATATATTGCAATATTTCATAAAATGATTCAATATACATTATGTTGTCACATGACATGCAAGCACTCTCATTTCTCTCCATTTCATTTTCTATAACTTCAACTGTATGGCATCTACACTAAGTAATGTAAACACAACCTATAAGTAAGTCCAAGGTCAAACATAGTTTCAACATCTTAATTTCTCTGTTTAGGAAGATATAAATTTTCCCAACGTACGAAAGAATCTCCACCTATCTATCCTTAACCTTTAATAAAGTTTTCAAAACCATGTTCTTATTTGACCTATATGTTTGTAACCAACAGAAAGCATTTATTTTTCATATCAAGCTTGCAAAGATCCTTTTGAATTCAATGGCAATAGATTAGTCCAGCGGAAGTGACTGATGTGTGTGTATGTGTTGTAAGCAAGTTAATACTCATGGCATTAATGATTTAACCTATCTACAGCTTATTTACAGTTAATTATAATTGCCTTTGGACATTCTATTTTAACAATTTATGTATTGTTTATGTTTTAATATGCATATTTGAAAAGTACATGAAGTTTTGTTTTCACACACAACTTAGAAAAAAAAGGCTTAGCTAAATCTGCACATATGTCAGTCTATAGGAATCTTCTAAATGTGTTCTTACTGTCGTGTGTTACTTTTTTGTGATCAATAAACTGTACATTACACAAGCCAGAGAATGAAACTTTAAAATTAAAATCTATGTGAAAAGGTAATAAGTTGAAATTGAGAAAATAATTTAACTGTAGATATGGTTATAAATGATTCATTCAAAGAAAAACATGTACTGTTCATTTTATTTCATATTTTTTAACTTTTCATTTCACTGTTCATTAATAATTTGGTTTCAGTTTGTGTTAGGGTAGAGAAAATAACAGATAAAACAGAGATCTATTTTAAAAACTTTTGATATTAATTTAGAAGGTTTTAGAGATTATACAAATAAAATATGAAAACTGAGTTGAAAAGAAACATTTGTTTTTAGCACAAAAATCACCTTGCACTCAAACTGATGCAGTAAAAGATTCAGAAATTTATAAACATTATGAAGTCACACTTAGTAAATTCAAAATTCTAGTATAAAGTCCTGGGAGTTGGTACAATGGACTGAGCTGTACTACAAGGGTAGTAAATGTGTTTTTGTCTAAATGGCTCTGAGTTGATCTAAAAGCATAACAATTAATTTTAAGTCATTTAAAATAAATGTGTGAGAAGTTTTGTGCATTGTAATACACATCATATGTGACTAGTGTATCCCAATACGTATCGTATTGTGAGCGTAATGTATTATCTCACCACCACCCCACTCAAAAGTATCCACAACCTACACTTTGGCTATTATTTTTTGATCAAATAGTTGGATTTGACCATCACATCCATAGAACAATAGTGGAGGTTAAGTTTTTCTTGTGGAAATGGTTTGTGAATCATGAATATTCAGATTTACAGTCCAGGTATGGTAACCACTAGATCTCACCAAACCAAAAATCCTTTTAACAAAATGTATCTGAAATTTCTACCTGTTTGTACTATAAGCTTTACTTTTTTCAAGTTTGGTACTTTGATAATTTTTTTTTTTTTCATATTCAAATATAATTGAAATACAGGGAAATTTTGAGACAATTACATTATCTCCAACAAAGACTTAACAAAATATATTACTTAATAGTGTTATATGAATTATTAATATATATATATAAAAGGTTGGACATATTAAAAATAAAACAAAAAGGAGGATATGTCTGAGAAACAGATAAGACAGCCCATTTAAATTTGTTAATTTCATTAATGAAAATCTCGGATAACTTCAGGCCCTGACATTTGAAAAATGCATGATGGCTACAGAAAGCCCCTGCTAAACAGTAAATGAGCTGATGCTGTATCTCTATTCTTTGTTCACAAAATTGGATAATAAAGGTTAATTGGTATTTGTATATAATCTCTGGCATCTAATGAAAATAAAAGACTATGTGAGCCATATAAGAGAGACTCAAGTCACCTAAGTTTTGTCATATGAAAGTAAGTTTTACAAATATACACCAAAGCTTGGGATTCAAAATGCTTACAAGTAATTGTGAAATATAGTGGACACAATGTTATGGTCTGATGGGTAGTCTGGTATTCACAAAAGGCAGAGATGATTTTCATAAAGGAGCATCTGAATAATAAAACCAATACGGCAGTTTTAATTATTATTGTCACTATTCATGACAGAAAATCTGAGAAAATGTACAAGTTGTTTTGAAAAAGATGGTGCACCCTGCCAAAAATAAAAAGCTACTGGAAACAATAAAGAATGAAATCATTACCCTGGGTTACTCAAAGTCTGGAATTTAAAACCAATCAAACATATTTGAGAGAACTTGGATGTTTATAGCATCAACAAAATAAGCCAGCATCTGCTCATGAACTGAAAGTGATTCTGCTAGAAAATGGTGAAGTACAGATCAAACTGTTATTCAAAAGTTCATGAAATCTGTACTCAGAACATATTAAAGTATTATTACAGAAAAAGGACCAACTATGTATTGATATGTACCATTATGGCTGTTTAATTATTGATGAATAGATTTCAAGGGTTTTTTTTAAGTGCATTTTGTTCATAGCTAAAATTATATCACAATTCACTGTTTACACATCTATTTTTGGAACATTATTACTACTTGCAACTAGTTAAGCTTGGTACTAACCAAACCTATCATTGCCTAAATGATATAGAAAATATATTCACTTATCTCTTTTGATCAAGGTTCTTTGTGCAAACAGGTAAAGGCAGACATTTCTATACTGTTAATCATGTAATAAAAAATGTTTTAAGTAAGAAAATCGCTTGCTGAGGGTTAAGTTTCAACACCCAAACCTGAAATCTTACAACCAATGCATTTGCCTTTTATCATTAAACCTTCAAGCCCTGCTGTAGTACTACACTACTACTAGTAGGAAAAAACAAATTCTAAGTCACAGTGTAGTCGTAAATATATAACCCCAGACATCTGTTGTCCTTAACACAGATTACCTTTTAAACAGTAGTTCACAACCATCTTTAAGTTTAATACATTATAATTTTAATATACTTAATAAATAACGGCATAATATAGTCAACTTATAATTAATACTGCCAACAATAATGTTAACTTTCGAACCTTTTTCTTTCAAAACAACATATAATGATACATTATCTTAGATTTAATAGTCATGCGACTATGGCAGTCTTTAGGAATTACTCTGTATTACTCTTAGTATTTGTTACAACTTTCAGTTCCAATGAAAGATCAAGCGAGTAGTTAGGCCTAGGCTATATTGACAATGAAACCGTTACGTACTAAAATAGTTAAACTTAAAGCTTAACTAGAACAGTAACGCGACATACACAGTAAAATATATCCATACGTACCACGGTCTAAGACCGTGCTTGTGCTTTGAAAAATACAAATTTCAAAACTACAAGATGTTCAACTTGAAGTTCAATGGAATTTGGAAATGCGTCAGTATGAAGTAATTTAGGCCTAATGCAAAATGCAAGTCTACTCCAACTTCCAAGTTATCGTACGAAAAATGCTGAACAAATTATCATTATATACATAATTATATAATACAAGCTATAACTAAACATATAAAAAGCACAAAAATTGGTACCAAGTTAAAAAAAAGAAAAAAAAAGTTGTTCTTTTCAGTCTGTCTATAAAACACAGTCCTTTGTCCAAATTAATACCTAGAAAAAGTTAAGAAAGCTTCTATACTGCTTACTCACCAGAAGCTTTTGGCGCTACTATCGAAAAACCGGATGTCACGTGATTTTAACCCCAACAATATTATAAAAATACAACATATTTTATTTACCTAATATATAAGCGAAAGATTTACAATAATTTTATATATTATTTGTTTGTTTTTTTAATTCGCGGAAAGCTATTCAAGGACTATCTGCGCTAAATATTCCTAATTTTGAAAGAAGGCAGTTAATCAACAACACACACCGCCAATTCTTGCATAGTTGAATGATGAGATTTGATCTCCATCCTTATAACACACTCCCAAGCTCAAGTAAGAAGTGATTTGAGGGGTGAGAGCTGTAACGGAATGCAAATGACGGATTCACAAATCCATTGTCAGGCACTGAACTATTGAGCCACACTCGGCCTAAATTATATATATGTGTGTAAGAACAGTAAAGTAACACCACTTTTAAGGGCAAAAAGGAGCTGGAACACATAATTAAGGTAAGACCAAGACAGCCCTCTTCAGTAGTGAAGCTTACTGATGCTTTAAAGAAGAAGTGGAGCACAATACCACCAGCTTTATACCAAAAATTAGTAGACAATCTTCTAAGACGCATTGAAGCAGTCATCAAGGCCAAAGTCGGGCTAACACGCTATTAATTTCTTGGAATAAAGACATATTTTATTCATAACTACGCATGGCCCATGACGTTTGGTGGGATAGTGTATATATATATATATATATATATATATATATATATATATATATAAAAACTAATAAACAAACAAGTAATAATAGTAGTAACTAAGTAAAATA
>NW_013667126.1:43153-64318 GCF_000517525.1 Limulus polyphemus
TGTATATAACAAACATAAACAACAGTATAATGAGACTGAAAAATATGAGTATCTCCCTTGGAGTCATCACCATCATTGAAGTAGACAGATTCATGTGAAATATCGCTGATTTCTTAGCTACTGGAAAGTCTTGCCATGTGCATGATGTGATGGTTCTGCCAGAGGTGCATATTTTCCTTCTCCACAAAACATCCTCCAATAAGGCATAGGTATTTATTATCCTAGTCCTCTGGTGTGCTGTTCTTAGACTTCTTGGATCTTTTAGATTTTTCCTATTCCTTCACATTTCGGGTGGCTGTTCCAGAAAAGTTCGTACAGGCTGAACAGCTGGTGTACTGGATTCAGTAGTTGGGACAACTCATAGTAAGGCGCCTGGTAGTAACCTTTGATGCATAAGAGTCTGGAAGGCCGACCCCACAATCATTGCCCCAGAGCTTCTATGTTGGATGAATTGTCAAGCAATACGTCTTTATTCATCGGCTTAAAAAAAAGATAAAAATGTAAGGTCAACCCCAGGCATTAAAGGTACTGCTAGGAACTCTATAGTATCACTAAATTCAAAAATAAAGTTTCTCACTTTAGATCCTTCCATCTGGTAGGTTTTAAGAAAAGATAGGTAGAAGGGTTAAGAACATGATTTTAAAGATTGAACATATAAGGTCAAAAGGACTCCAACTGTCAGAAAAACCCAGTAAAAAAGTGTAGGTTACAATTGTAATTACTAAGTCGCAAAAATTCTTCATTCTGGAAAATTATTAGGATAAAGTGTTGAAAATGCCCAAAATAAACCTTTGCTTATGCTTACATGTGTTCATACGTAACCTGAAAAAGAATATGATCCCTATTACCTTCTAAAAAGAGTCGACAAAAGCATTCTCGGGTCTAGAGTTTGACCAAAACCTTCTGTGGTCATCATAAATCACAACTATCTTGTAACCCTGCACACTAACTCCGCTAATGTATGGTGTCGAACCAACACAGCCCAGGACTGGTATGAAGGAAATGAATCTCTAGAAGAGAGAACCAACAAATCTTTGCTGAGGTTTTCTTTTACACATGATACAATGCTGGCACCATCACTTAACGCCATTATTCCAACCAGCCAGTAAAACCATCGCCAGATGTTAGCACTAGTTTGGGTAATGCCCTGATGAACTCCAATCCTTTTATTATGTAGGGTTTGGAAAATCTGCTCCTGCTGGGGAAAAAGTATCACTATCTACAGCACAAGTTGATTTACTTGTCTCAGTGGTTAATAATAGGAATATAACATGCCACAGTGTACATATACTTGTACAAATACCATAGAAATGTGCATGCCTGCACTTAATTCCCCATACTGTGCTTGATATGTGTTCTCTTACTTCATGTTAAGAAGCACCCATACGATTCTGGATCTCTCAGTTGCTCTTTCAGGAGCTCCTGAAGGGTGAGTTTTGGCATTCAATCACCTGTAACGCTACCTACTGGGTGGCCTTGACAGTGGAAATAGGTTCTTTATCAACTTGGTGTCCCAGATCAAGACATTTAATGAAAGGGCATGATCTCACTGTGTTGTGAGAGCCTACTTGCATCTATGTGCTAGACTACCACAGAACATTATTATCATTACAAACTCCTGCAACATTGTGATCCAAAGTATGACCATCCCTTCCAGATTTTGAGGGTTGATGAGCGATTTGAGTAATCCATGGTCCACCATGAGATTGAATTGCCTGCTGTGCAAGTACTGTATTTTATCTATGGTACTTCATGAATTCTACAACTGCGAACAGTTTTTCCTATGTTATGCAATATCTGCATTCAAAAGTGGTGAGTGTAAGACTTGCATGTGACCACTCATTCTGCCCCATATTTTAACTGTAACAGCGCTGCTCTGACTCCACTATTGTTAGCATTTGTTTTGGATATGTTAAGATGAATGCTTCCACCAAAGCTTCTTTTAATTAAGAAGAGAGGTGCATGCTTATACTTAAATCTGCAACTGCTTTAGTGATAGTGAACATTGGTTCCACGTTCTTGGAGAAATTGGCTATGAAACTTTAATCTTGCAGTCTTTACCTGCTGTAAAACCATGGACAGGTTTCAAACTTTCAATCATATCAAAACTTCATCCACATACACCAGGTATCTTTTCCATTGCAGTGTAAGCTCCATTAGCCTGTAAAAATAGAGGGAGTGTTACAAGGCCAAAGGGCATGACTTAGAACTCAAACAAACCACAGTGCTGATATTAGTCTCAGTTTCGCTCTCTTCATCTATTTCAAGTAGCCAGTATACAGAGGCCAGATATAGAGTGATAAATCATTGAACACCTTCCAATGCATTTTACATTCTTTTGTTTACAGCAACAGAAAGTTGTTAATGTGTGGTATAGCACTTAGTTTGTGGAAATCATCACAGAGCCTGTTGCTACCATCCCTCTTATTGATAATCATAGCCAGATACGACCACACAATTTTGGAAGAATGTATGATTCTGTCCATTAACATCCATATTATCTCAGCACTGGTTATATCCCTATTGTTCTAAAGGAAGCAAGCAATGTAATTATTTACTTGACCTCTCATGACCTGTTTTAATATGGTGGTGTGTGATTGTAGTTCTATCTAATCGACTATCAGGCCCAATAAATACATTGGCATAGTTAGCTAGTAGGTTGATGAGACACTGGCACTAAGTTCAATCTATATTGCTTGCAATCACCAACTTATGATATCAGGTTGGCTGGGAGAAGAGTATTTGTTTTTGGATACGGTGAGATTGAAACAATCCTAGTGTTACAGCTAGTGTCAGCAACCTTCAACTTGCTTGCCATGTCTATGACCATTCCAGTGGAAGCTAGATAGCCAATTGTTCCTAATTACAGATATCAACAATTGGACACAATTCATTCCATGGCAGATATATTACAATTGCTGTTACTAATGGATGCATTCTGTACAGAAGATAGTATGTCTCATGTATTGGTTTGATAGCCAGGTGCATGGCATCAATGCACTCGATCTGGTCCAAAGTAAACCTTATCACACCACTTGCATACACAGAGGTACTGTTGTTCCCTCTGCTAGTTATGTATGAGCAGCCCACTGTCCCCGTTCAGGTTTGGAATGACATTGAATGGATTTCTCGCTCCACTGGTAAAGTTGGCAGAGAGTTTTGTTGTATGTCCATACCCGGTATGCCAATCTCATATTCTAGGCACGTGATGACAGTCTTTGTACTGTGGTTTCTGGGATACAAGTATTGTTGTAGATATACCTCTATAATGACATCTAGTCTGCCATGGTTCACTAGAATGATGTGGGTGTCTATTGGCTTGAGCACCAGTCTTACTTGTTTACTTAACTCAGAGCACCTGATACACACTGGTATCTATTAGAGTTCTTGCAGCTCCTGTATTTCTGAGCAACTCCATCATTATACTGGGCATTCGTGCAAGACATACTGACCACCACCCAACCTTGAAATAGTTGGGCTGGCCACCACACCCTTTGCCACAAATGGGTTGTCATGGTCTCCTAAGTCAATGGCCACACTTGATTCAGGCTCCATTAATTTTCTAGAGCTTGAGATACAACAGCAACAGCTGTGTGCTATCAGCCATTTTGCATGAGTTGAGCAGTTGGTCTGGATGGATATATCAATCTATTTTACTACCAGATAAGATGTGGGCAATTCACATCAAAATGCCCTTAAGTCTGCAATGGTATCACAAGATTGTATCCTTACACCATAAACAATGTCTTGATGAAGTACATAGCTATACCTATTGTGGCACAAACATCAAGGGATGGCCTAGACAGCCCTGTCAGTTGGTTGGGAACCAGCATGGTTGTGCCATTTGTGGCTGTATCCTCTTCAGAGCCCAAACTTAATGAGATGCACTGGTTTATGTGGATCAGCTTGTACTTGGAGGTATGGTGATGGCTGCTGTCATCAGCTTCCTCTTTTCCAGTAACTTATCAGAACCTCATTGATCTATATATCACGTCAGTTAGAGTATTAATGTCTTGTACTCTCAAGTGGTGCTTCATCAACTCACTCGAAAGTCTTCTGATAAGCTTGCTCAGAAGTATGTTCAACTGCTACCATTATGGGGTATGCCTCTTCATACAGGTGGCTCAGATCATTGGTGAAGGCATCAAAGTTCTTTGTTGGACCTTGCTTCTGAATGGCTTGATCTTTCCGTCGGTTCAAAACATTAGCACAACTCACCTACACTTCTGCATCAGCCTGCCATCTACTCTATCACCAGATGCTTGAATGAATTGAGTGTGGGACTATCCAGACTAAAGATCAGACATTGTAGCAGCAGGACCTGAGAACAGTGGTTCCAGGCAATGATTTGCCAGATACTAGATCTTCATTTGTTCAATTCCTTTAACATGGGAGATAGACTTGTTTGGTGTCGACCACAAACATGTATGGCCTCAATGCAAATTTCTCACGAACTGGCCTATATTTGTTACACTGAGTTGTTCATTATGAGAGTGGTTGCATTAAGTTCTCGGGGTCTGGGAGCTCCACACTCAAATAGGTACTGGCTCAGGAATCTGGCCACATTTCAACAAAACGAAAATAACAGATGCACTATACTCATACTCAAGAATTACGAATGTCGAGATCAAATTCTTTGTGTCCAGGCCTTTGTTACTTACTGTTGTGTTCTTTGTGTAACTGATTTATTCATGTTATACAACACTCATGAATGACTTTTTCGTTCTTATATGTGTGTAAGATAATACAAAAATATTTATTTAGATACATATATTGCTATATACATGTACTGTCATTACACATTCTCAAGTACTCTAGTAGTTCATAACAGATAATTAAGACTTTTCAGCTAAAAGTCTTATAAGCTAAGATTAATATTCGTGCTGTTTCAATTCTATCTCAAAATAGAACTCCATAGCTGTTTGTAGAATGGTCTATTTTCTAGGTACACAGGTGAGAATCTAGCAAGTATAGGATTTCATGCTCCATAGAATATATATAATTCAGCTAGATCATGGAAGTGATTCTGTTAAAATAAATGATGTTTCATATCAGAAATTTCACTGAATTTCACAGTGGTAAACATAAAAATGTTGAGTTTACATCATACAGTAAAATACCATCTGAGAACTTGGAAAGAAAGGGTTGCAAAGCTATTTCAGTCATTCATTTCTTGACCAAAAACTTGCTTTAATTTCTATGTTAATGGACTAATTTGTCAGAGTATAAAGTACAGTCCAGTCCAGCTGGACTCAACTTGCTACTATGCTACCAGTATATACTACAGTCATATCCAATTTCCACACTGGACACATTTCATTCTTTTACCATGTTGTCGTAGAACTTCTTTTATCTTCAAGAGGCATTTCGCAGCTCTTGCCAGAGACACTCACGTGGAAAGCCTATACAGCCAAAATTCTGTAGACCTCTGTTTAGTTTCTCTATATACTATCATCACATATATAACAAGTTGTGGAATGAGTAGTAGTCCTACAATGTAGTACATACATTGTATTTTACAATATCTCAAAATAGCTCAGGAAACAACGAATACTACTATTTTTCATTCATTGGTTTCTGGATCTAACAGCTATCCTAGCTCATGGAGTAAATCACTCCTATCCATATCGATGGAGAGGCTTATGTCTGCAGCCGAGACAACTGTCAGAGTTGGCTTTTGCTATTAACTCTAGTGACTTCTCATTTGGCACATCTTGGACCACCAAATAGGTGTTTTTGCCTTTTTTCCTAGTTGGGTGAGTCAGTATGACTCTAGATATGTTGATCATATCTTTAGATTCCTGGTCAAAGTATAACAAAGGTTCACCTGTGATGTACAGATGCAATTTATTTTGCCTGCCTCACATCTGCTATAACTTGTATGTTAATGGACTAATTTGTCGGAGTATAAAGTACAGTCCAGTCCAGCTGGACTCAACTTGCTACTATGCTGCCAGTATATACTACAGTCGTATCCAATTTCCACACTGGACACATTTCACTCTTTTACCATCTTGTCATAGAACTTCTTTTATCTTCAAGAGGCATTTTCCAGCTCTTGTCAGAGACATTCACGTGAAAAGCCTATGCAGCAAAAATCTTGTAGATCTCTGCCTAGTTTCTCTGTATACTATCATCACATATGACAAGTCTTAGTCAGTTAAGCTGAGATTAGCAAACATGGTAGTCTATATCACCCATTCTGCTGAACCATCAGACTAGAGGTGATACCCATACCTAACACTTTACACACCTCAACCAACAGTTGTCTGTTAAAAATGACTACCTTATCTTTATGAATTTATTCTGGTACTCCAAAACGTACTACCAAATTCTCTGCCAATACATCAGCAATAGACTGTGCCGATGTATTATCCAATGGATAAGCCTCAGCCCTTTTCATAAAGTAGTTGACAGTGGTGAATATATACCAGTTACGTCCCAGTGGACCAGTGGTATCTTTGTTGGAATTTATTCTGTGTTTGCCAGTTCTCTTTATAGGTGGCACACACTATACAGTATTCACACTATATCCAATTCAAATACTGTCAGAAGAACCACCACTGAATGTTAGTACAACATTGGTGCCCTAGAATTTTGTGTCTGAACAACTAACTACAGCAAAGTCTCAGTGGTTTATAGTGAAGTTATAGAATACTTTTCAGCACTTGTAAAGAAGCATGATAGTGCCGCAGTTTACGTGCATCTGTGTTTTTCTCCTTTATTGGTACTAGTTGAGCTTTACCTTATGCATTACAAGGAGTGCCCATGCTAGGTCAAATCCCACAGTTTCTCTTCCTGGAGCTCCTCAAGTGTTTATTGTCTATTTTCCAGCAGAAGCTCCTACTTCATTGTTTGCGTTTGATATAACAGAGATGGCTAAGGTCTCATCATGCAGCAAGATCATTTATCCAAGTTTACGTGTTGCAGAATTGTGCAATGCATTACGACAAAGTAATATCCTTGTAACATTATTATCGAATGTGGTATTATAACTTATGTTGTTTTAAAGTTCATTAGTCACTTCAGTGAAGTGTTTTACACCCAAATGGTGAACCTCCTACCATACAAGTAGTGGTGATAATCTTTCACGAATACCACAAATTCAAGTAGTTGTTTCTTCCACATTTAATACCTGTGCTCAGGAGCTATAAGCATGTGACTAGTATATGTGATTACACATTCCATTTCATTCTGTAATTACAATAACACCACTCTGATTACATTGTCGTTGGTGTCAGTGTCTAACTGGAACTTACTGTATTATCATGGACAGGCTAGCATTGAAGCACCAAATAAAGCAAGCTTTAGGGATCGGAATGCTTAGACATTCTCACTCCATCCAACCTAAGTCTCGTTTTTCTTGAAAAGCAGATAATTGTGTTGCTATCTTGAGGTAATTTGACAGAAAATTTCGGTAATGTGATGTAAAACCAAAGAAACTGCAGACTTCTAACTTGGTCACATGTTGAGGCCAATCTGTCACCATGGTTGTCTTAGTCATACCAACATAGATTCCATTTTTCTAATAATGTTACTGGAAACTTCACTTCTGTACACATATGCAAGCAATTCCCAGATTTCAGTTTCAATCCTGATTTATCTATGTGCTGAAATATTATTCTCAGATCCTCAGTCACAATCTTGAATGTGTGACCAAGCACAAGAACATCATCAACATAGATCCACTTAAACGTAACAGGGTTGTTACACAAGACAAGAGTGTTTACGAGGAAATAGTAAAACATCAAGATTACCCCAAGAGCTTGTGGCTATGCCAATTTGAACACTAGGGCAATAACTGGAGGTACTCAGACACCAAGAAGCAAAGAAACAGAATATCATTCTTACTGTTACAACATACTTTTAAAATAATCAACATATATATATATATATTGTCAAGCGAATAGTTAAGTGTGTTTCCTGCATGAATAAGACAGGTGCTCTGTGAATAATGCATTTTAACCAGTATGGTTTTGCCATTTGTCCAAATATTATCCAAGGACCAGAAGAAAAGCCTGCCTGATTAAAGATTGAGGTTACTTAGACAACAGAAGGAGAAAACATGGAGGCAACTAGCAGAGAGTGTCACATATGCTTTATTCTTTTAGTGCACTTACTAAATTTACCTGGATCATGTTGTTGGTATTCAAACTAAGGAATTTTGAACTGGGATAAAAAATATAATAGAAATCCTCAAGCCCAGGAGAGAGTGGCCAGCATTGAAGGATAACAACTAGCACGTCTCTTACTAAAACCAAATTTAACCAATATTAGTGGTCACTTCTGCATCCCTCCTATCTACCACTGGGGAAAGAATTCGTTTATGTTTATGTATATGTATTTTATATAGAGCCATTTTGATCAAAAGTGGCTCAGCAAAAATTACTTTCTTAATTTGTATTGGATACATAATTCGAATTTAATCTCATTTTCCTGTATTATTATATGTTAACGTCAATGTTTATTCATATAATAGGCGCCACCATTTTACTCATTTAGATGTAATATTATTTGTGTAGTGTTCCTGTGTTGCGTGTTTCTTAGGTAGAGATATACATTTCTCTTTTTGTGAAGAGTTAAGTCTAAGGTATCCGAAACTGTTGATTGTATTCTAAAATTAGCTACGAAAGCCAAGATATCTTATGTTAGTTTTTTTTCCCCGTATAAACTACATCAACGCAAATGGTATGATTTTGCTGATTGAATTTGGCCCCGTAATTTCTAACTACAAACTACTCTGGTTGAAGTTTAAAAATAACCTTATTTAATTTACCTTGCAGTCAGTCTTATAAACATAATAAGCGATAATTTGCCACGAAAAGAAAATAATTATTTGTGTACAAAAATACATCTTCTATTTGTCTAATCTCAAAAGATAATATGGTATTCTCAAACGTACTCCAACTAACTTTTTCAATTACATCGATTTTGGACTTATCTTTCCAGTATATAAACAACGGTGCTACTGTATTGTATTTATATAAATTGATTATTAACGAATAAGAAAAATACTTTTTATAAAGAATTATTTTCCAAACAAATGCTAGCTTTAATGCACTTGTTAATTTTTAGCCTGATATATATGATATACAATTCTTACAGGAAGTGAATTATGGATAAGGGAATTATTGCTTTCTCTGCTCCAACGATATTAAAAGCATGGTAAGATGATAGATAATAATTATTTGTATACCTATAGATTTATCGTCTTATTATTTCTCAAAAGCAGTTCTTAAGTTATTTATCAGTTGCAATGGAATTTAGGCAAAATGTGATTACGTGAAAATACTCCGATTTTGATTGGCTCTGACTTTTGAAGTCTTACTCATTGAAACTCCTTAATTCATTCTGTGTCCCTGTTCATTGAAATTCTCGTAATTCATGAAAATTCAATTACCGCAAAGCTATATATAGTGCAAGTTACCTCTTCTCGAATTATAGTCTCATCTAAATTAATGTTCTTGGTGTGCACATCAATCAAAATATAACAACAATACCGCCTAATGGCAAAAATTGTCACCACAAATTGTGATGAAGAG
Organism: Limulus polyphemus; assembly: GCF_000517525.1. Taxonomy (NCBI): domain Eukaryota; kingdom Metazoa; phylum Arthropoda; class Merostomata; order Xiphosura; family Limulidae; genus Limulus; species Limulus polyphemus. The sequence goes on from NW_013667126.1 coordinate 52,696, forward strand.
ACGTTGCCACTCCAGTACTTCAAATTCTGAAACTATTTTCTTGTGTCGGAATAAAATATATATAGCGGAACATTCGTTCATTATCTTTCTGTTCATCTTTTACTCAAGTAGCATGAAAACAATATAAAACACAATTTTATTAACCATATGACATTTTCTTCACTTCAGACTATACAATTTTTCATTACTGTTAATTTTCTATAAAGAAGCTTTTTTTTAAGTATGTGCATTTATTTTACCCAACAATTATTTTCTTTTAGTCTTCAAAAATATTTAGTCCCACTAGGTGACGCAATGCACACTCACTCGCTTAATTTGAAAATAAGTTCTGAAAATGGCGTCCCATCGTTATACGCATGCAATTGTTTGTCGTATTCCACTCAGTTTTAAAACGAAAGCCTTGGGAATTTCAGAAGAAATTGACTTGGACAAGGCCAAACAACAACACGAGGAGTACTGTAAAATTTTAAGAGACGCCGGTCTCGATGTTATTGAACTTCCACCAGATGAAAATCTTCCCAATTGTATTTTTGTTGAAGATACTGCCGTAGTTTGTAATGGGACAGCGTTGATTTGTCGTCCGGTGCATGCGCCGCGACAAAAAGAGGTGAGTCTGGAATGAAGATATAACGACGGAAATATAGCCAAGACTTAAGTAATATTAATATATAAAATTTTTATAATAAAATATTTCATCCAAAATGATTATGCATGATTTATTGAGCATACAGCATATTTTGGGTAATTATTAACTAAGTTTACCTCGAAAAGAACTTTCTTTTTATTAATGATAATAATGCTATTATTTTTATAGTTATAGATAAATAAACATAACTTGGATACTTTTTAAAGATCAAACATATTTTGCTTGTGTGAATGAAGTATTACATTCTCAACATTTTATACCTATATAGTTTAAGGTTTGGCAAGCATTAATAAAAAATGTACTAATATTTATATAATCTACATTTTCAAATAAATGAAGCTAACTTTCAACTAACAAGATTAGAATAGAAATCATCTGTTTAAAGTGTTTCACAAACCATACTGATCCTAGCATCAGATAAAACTCTGATAAATGTCGTTTGTGCGTGAAACTAAAAAAATATTCTATAACTACACCATTTTAATTCTCATATTTGCCATTATTGGGTAACTGTTTCATTATAGTTAATTCTTATCACTCATCAGCACTCCTTTGAAAAGTTACGTTGTAGAACACCTGGGGCCCAATCGGACCTCAGCACAAAACTATCATCATAGTAAGCTGTGGATTGAAGTTCCAAAAAACAATTGCATTACAGCATTTATTAGGGTTAGCATGCAATGTGAACAACATAAAAATATATGTATTCTAGAGGAACTATGTTGACAAATCAAGAAATTACAAAATTAAATTGTTCCTCAGTGTACAAATACGTAGTTCTAAACAATTCCTTATACAAACAATGTATCAAAAAAAATGCCGAAGTTTTATCATACTGCTATATTCAAGTCATTATTTATCAATATATATAATGGGATTACCACAATACTGCAAAATTCAACTCAAAGAAAACTAAAAGTGTACGTTGTTAGTCACCTTGGGATCGACCAAACCCCAACACAAATATATCCTGATAGTAGACTATGCATTTCATTGCAGATTATCAGGTTATTTACAACAATTATCAAACAAAATTTCTATAAAATAGGACATTATAAGCTGTCATCACAGAGAACACTTGTTTAGGAATAAGATGTGCATATATGCTTACCACAATGACGTTATAAACAAACAAACAAGATGATACTGTACTAGTTTGATGGATTATCCTCTGTAGCAGCCTATATAGTGAAATAAACATTTAGAAATTTGTTTTTATGACATAGGGCGAACTCATGTATAATGATGGTCAATGATAGTGTGGGGTCCAAGTGAACCCTAGATAAATATGAGATAATAGCTATGTACTCTTTCTGCCTGTATCGAAAACAACAGTGTCATATTGATCCAGAGTTTCTGCTTGACAGTTACATGAACTGATATAAATTTGTAACGATTATGTAAAAAGATATACAACCGAGAAAGACGTTGGGGTCCATGTGGACCCCAATATGCTGATGAAGGTTAACTGAACTGCACAATTTACATGAAAATTCACGCATTTTTTTAAATGTATGCAAAACATACACACACACACAGATATATGTTGAAAGTGTTGTGTTAAGTTGATTTTACTGTCATAATTATTGAAGTGCAGTTGTTTTCTCTAATGCTATATTTTCAAATTTACCTAGGAAAAACGTGCCAAACTATCGTATTGTTTAAACTTTAAAGAAAATATGTTGGATAATAAAGCATTAATGGTGTAACGAGATTCATTTTCATACGGAAGTTAGAGGACATTTTGAACTGCTTGCCTCTTGGCTAAAAACTCTTGTTCATTATCTTCTTTTGTTTTTCTCCTTCTTGTACATCGAATATATATTTTTACTTTGACCGTGAAGACCGAAAACCTTGGTAGTGAAACGAATGTTTCACACATGTTTACGGAAAAAGAAAATCTATCATCTCTTTCTTCCCATTGTAACATAACGAAACCTACTTAATTGAATACTTCTCGTTATGAAGCAAATTTATAGTTTCTATTTGTTTTCATAATGATTTATTCAAAAAATATACGTTAAAATACCAAATCTAGCTTTGTTCAATGCGAGCCTGATGGTTATGGCACTCATTTCGCAATTTGCAGGTCGCGGGATCGAAACCTGTCACAGAAAATGCTCGTCCTTTCAGCCGTTGGAGTATTATAATGCGATTTGTTGGTAGAAACCCAAGAGTTGGCGTTGGGTGGTGTTGAATAGCTGCCTTCTGTCACTTCAAAATTCAGGACGGCTAGCGTAGGTAGCCTTCGAAAAGCTTTACGCGAAATTATACAAATTGTTGAATGCGGCACATGGGATATCTGTAACCTAACGGTGCTTTTACAAACAAATACGTTATACTTACCAATTTTAAATTACATTTCAGAAGAAACATATATAAAACATGCAAAAAGTGGCTTCGTTAAGGGAAGTTGCAATTAAAATTATAAGATATGTTGCATTGATTATTCGTGAAAGTGACACAAGTGGAAACTGACACCCCACTTTCATAATATTATATATATTTTATATGCTTGTTCAGTAGAGGCATTTTTTTCCAGATTTGGATTGATCTCTATAATTTATTTCTAAAGTAAATAACATTTGATATATGTATGAAATGATATAACATTTCACCCTGATGATAATTTGGATGTGAAAAGCATTACAATTATATTATATTAAAACGATTTTGGAGTCTCACCATGTCGTTATAGTCCATATCATCACATTCTGTCATGCTCTATCTGACGGCTATGTATCTTTACAGTAGCCGAGCAATGTGGTTTTCATTGCAAAGGGTCCGTCTTAAGGTTGTTATGTCAAAAGCACACCACAACTCTCTGACTACTTTCCATAAGTTATCTAGTGTAAAAGGACGACAGTTTCCGAGCGCCAATTTCAACAGTCTAATCGCACAGAAATTCAAAGGTATTGCATCTAATGACTTACTGGTATGTCTTCGTATGAAATAGCATGAATAACCATTTCATTCTCCAGCTGTTTGATGGTTGTATGGATATGTCGTGAAAGCAACTTACGTACAAGTGACTTTTGTCGCTTTTCTATACAGAGATCCTTCTTGATTATGTTGTTTACTGTTGCCTGGGGCATGTGGAGAGCTTTTGCCACTGACATTTGTGTTCACGGATTCTAATCTGTTACAAGACCGCTTTGGTTACCACGATTCGTTGCAGGTCTTTTTCTGGATGGTTCTGGTGCTTCATGTTCATTCATACTTCTTTGATTTCCACTGCCGTTAAGTACAAGGGATAGCTTTGTCTTTGAAATTCTAAATCCTCGATCTGAACACATTTTTATGGTCTGAATATCTGAATATTTTGCACCCGAAATGACCGTTACATACCCTTTCCAAAAACTATCTGTTTTCGGTGACATCAAACTACCTTCGCAACGCCATACAGTGTCAAAATGTAGTTGCGATACATGTCATTCCATCGTGTTTTTATATCGGTTGTCGTTATCACGTGACTTGCTGTTTTGAATATTAAAAGTAGTTTTAATACAATGTACTCAACTCCCACTTTAATGAATTTTAATAGTCTTATTTTATGCAGCGTGTCATGTATTTTTTCGTATTAATATACGAAAAGTGCTGTTTCTGCATCGAAACTCAAATTTTAATTCGAGAAAGCCACTTTAATTATTGCTTAGAAATTTAAAGGGTCAAATCCTCAGTGATTCAAGGCACATAGTGGCGAATTGGTGCATTCCATTATATTTAACACTAGATACGCTTATAGCAACTTTCTAAATTATTTCGCTATAAATGTCTATGTACTCATTTTATATGTACATTTTCAGCAATTTTTTTATATCTCAGATTTACAGTTTTTAAGATTTGCTATGAGGCTACACTTTTCCGTAACTTTTTTAAGCCTATGATAAAGAGCAATAATAGTTTGCTTTCAACTAAGTTAACAGTTGTAATATTATGAAATGAAATAATATGTCAGTTTTAAGATAACGTAATTTTTGAAAATTCGTTTTTAATTTGCGTACCAATAGCAACCATCTTGAAATAACGGTTCCATAAACACTTGGCAATTTTTTTATCAGTTAATATTTAATTACATTTAAAAACAAAAAAGTGATTTTAAAAATGTTTTTTTTTACTTTACCTGCAACGATTTTCTTGGAGCCTTTATAGAATAGTAGTTTTTGAGAATTAAGCAGAAACGAACACAACGAAAAACTCCTTAAAACTACATTCCAAATCCACAGAATTCAAATTTGATATCGATATTATAATTTAAAGGCAGTTATTTTTAACTTGTTGTTGCTGATAAGCCTGGTGATAATGATAATTTGTACATTTTTGGTAATATGATTTGTTAAAGTGACTTACGAGTAATTGCTGTGTTAAAACTACTGTCATTAAAAATACGCACGCATGCACGCATTTCTATCAGCTTGTGTGTAGCTGGTAATTATAAAATATGTTGATTTAATGAAACTATACATGGCGAAATTATCTGAAATTTGAGATTAACAATAACTTTAGGATTTCACTGAGAAACACACGAGGATTTGTCAATTGTCTCATTTGTATGCAGTCATCAATACAATGTTACACACCAAGCTCGACACTTTTGTCGTTAACCAAGTTTATATTTTGTATGTTGTCAGAATTATTGTTTCTGAAGTCGTATTGTAATTCTTTTCAGCATGTTTGATACTTGGCAGTTATTTAAGTCGTTTTTCGTAATTAAGTTTTATCTCCTCATAAACAACCTTTTGTTATTTGTAGGCCTGTTTCAGGGCTGCAATACTTGTGCAGTTGGCTTTTTCATGAGATACCACATATGGTATATTCTCTAAATCAATGAACTTCCTGATAATATGACAGCTAGCAAGCACATGAGTTTATTATTGAAGCTAAAACGGAAATGAAGCTTGAGGAACCAGGAAACAAAAAGAAAGGGTGTTTTTGTTTGTTTGTGTGTGTGTGTAACTTACATTTATGCTGATTGTGTCTTAAATTTTGGTATTTCCCAATGGATTCTACTATCAATGGTTAATGCTCTCTCATCTTGCTGAACTCCCTGAATGAAACAACTCCTTCTCCAAAACGCAGTGTGATTTTGGCAGACGGCAATTCACTTTGGATCACCTGATTCGACTTTAAACGTCAATCAGTGTAGGGGAGCTTCTGGTTTTTATTTGTTTTATTTAGAAGGCTTGTGTATTTTATGGAATATCCATTGTTATGGGTTGCATGGCCATTTTCCAATTTTTTGAATAACGTTTTAGCAGAGAGAGGTCATTCCAGTTCTGTGTGGGATTAACACTATCCCAATCTTCACATCGGAGCTTGGATGCCTCAGCCTGGACTGTGGTGGTGGATGATGGTGACTAGCTGCCTTCCCTGTAGTTTCTCACTTCAAAATTAGCGTGGCTAGTCTTTGAATATTTTTGCTCGAAATTCAACAAACAAACCTCAGGGCTTTTTCTTGAGTGTCATACTTTTCATCAAGGTAAGTGCCATTACTAAACAATTTCCTCCAACAGTTGCAAATAAATCTTCGTCTGTGACTTTCAGATTTCTTTTCACTCGTCGAATATGGGGTACATAAACTGCACTTAGTTAGGTAAATGAGTTGACTACTGGAAACCGATTTAAATTTTCTTCGACTGAAACTGTTTACACATATATCTGTCGCCAATGGGCTGCACTTGTGAGGTACCAAGATGCTTATGATGACTGAAATTAAGTTATTGGAACTCCCTTTTTGACAATAAGCTGACTTTGACATAACAGGTAAAAACTTAAAAGTCAAGCGTACACAGGCGTTGAATATCCTCCGTGAGCTCTTTTAGGTGCCCGGCATGGCCAGGTGGTTACGGCACTCGACTCGCAATCTGAGGGTCGCGGGTTCGAATGCCCGTCACACCAAACATGCTCGCCCTTTCAGCCGTGGGGGCGTTATAACGTGACGGTCAATACCACTATTCGTTGGTAAAAGAGTAGCCCAAGAGTTGGCGGTGGGTGGTGATGACTAGCTGCCTTCCCTCTAGTCTTACACTGTTAAATTAGGGACGGCTAGCGCAGATAGCCCTCGTGAAGCTTTGCGCGAAATTCAAAAACAAACATCTATTTTAGGATACAAATATTCTATGTACAATTCGAATATGTTAGACCTAACATTGCTAAATCTGATGATCAGCCCCCATTTCTTCATGGCTTATTACCATATATCATTGCAATCTTTCATAGTTTCTGAAGAAATAAGATACTCCTGATTGGAAGTACTCTTTACCAAATACTTGTCGATCTATCTTTCCACATCAGTTTTTACAGATATCTCAACAGCAGGTGACTCTGGGAGATGTCATGGTTTGTTGCAACTCTGCTGTTGCTCGTATGATGTTCTCTACAGGTTCCATGTTCATTGCCGTGTTGTATGCAATATCACTTTCCCTGCTTTATAGAAGCTAAGTGGTATACTTATCGTGCCATCTGTACCGATTTGATTAGCTCTTTGAAGACCCTGGAATCACTCACTATCTGTTCTCCATCAGTTCTCTTGGATATTTAGAAAAGACTAGCCCAGTTTTCTTTGTTATCATGTTCATCCAATTCTTCTGGATTTCTGGCCACGTCAGTGTCTGAGAGAACGAACTTGCTGACACTACACCTAAATGAGGCTCCACCGGTAACATTGAACTTTTGCCTATTCCATATGTAGACTTCAAGCCTGCCATTAAAACAAGGCTTTGTGTCAATTAGCAGGCAACTTAGGCAGAGCAATGTCTCAACAACCTTTTGAAAATCAAACCCACCTTAAATGATTGTCCATATAGTTTGGGCAGTAATCAGAGGGATGAAGTTATGTTGACAAGACTCGTGTTTTCTTTTAGGGAGCAATATGGTTCAAGTGTCCATATTTTATCTTCATGCCATCGCTAAGATGCTCAGCCGAGGCATTACTTTACCTTACGATATGTTTTAATTCGTGGTGTCCATTTAAAATTTATTCAGTGTCATTAGATGTTATGATATTGTCATAAATTTTTAGCTACTTTCAGGTCATATGTTTTTTATCTTTATTTAACTTGTGAGCGTCATTTTTTTTTCTACAGAAAAACAAAAAGAAACAGCGTCTTATATGTTTGATTTTGTCATATACACTTTATTTTAATTTTGTTTAACATGAAACTTTGGCCAAATAGCCATTCCTGCCTCGCGCCAAAAACTACGAACCAATAACAACAAATGAATAAATAATTCCAGTCGTAAATGATTTTAACACCCGTAATAAAAGTTTTGTCAAACTGTAAAATCTACTGTATTCGTCAGGGTAAGAGTGACGTGTAAAATGTTTGTTGGAAAGTTGTTGAAAATAAAATTAATAACCGTTTTTTCACTGTCAACCTGAAAAACCCACAATAGTCGATGTCTATGAAAACCAAAAATAATATTTCTATCAAATCGATAATCCTCGCCCAGTGAAGTTTGCAAACAGCGATTAAATTTTTTCTTCTTCTTTCTAACTACTTTTTAGCTGTTCGATTTATGTGGTAGTTACTTACCATGGACTATGGAAACCAAGGTGATTTTATGGTTGTTTTTTAATTCATTCGTACGCATTCTCTTTCAAGTTACTGATTATGAGAAACTGAATCAAAACTAAGCAATGCTGTAAAGGATAGTACAGATATTCCAACGCTGGCCAGCTGGTGAACTTTTCCTCATCTGAACCTATAGTTACTTCTGGCGGATTTTATTCACCAGTTGGCATCTACAATTAAATTTGTATTCTTTGGAAATTATTTTCACCATCAAAGACGTTTTGAACTCTTCTTTGAATCCATTCCAAAATAGATATGCTACTCTTTTCTTGCACCCCATAAAATGTTGCGGTTAGTAGCACACGATGCTATTTAATAGGAACTTCCTTATATCTGCGTGGACCAGCTTTTATTAGCAATCGGTTTATCATATTCTTCCTAGAGTCAGTTAAGCCATTCTCATGGATAGGATATTCTGAAGGAGGTATTTTCTGTAAAATACATTATAAACTGCTTGTTTAATTAATCTATGATGTTTCATTTTCTTCTTGGAATACATCGATTATAACACAAGCTATTTTAAAAAGTATCTCTGGTAGGTCAGCTTTAAGTTTACAGACTTGAGTTTACAATACGGAGTTCGGTGGAGAGAGCACAGATAGTCTACTGTGTAGCTTTTTGTGCTGAAACAACAACAAGAAGTCTCTCATATACACGCACACGCCGCAACTTTTGAAGTAATAATTTCTTTGATTTTTTTACCACGTTTCGTTCTAGGGTGTGTATCTTTATTGGATTTATGTACCCTTTATATTTATGAGTCTGCTGCAGATAGCAATAGCTGAGGCTCAGGATGCTCACTTATATCCTATCAGTCAGTTAAAGAATAGCACCTGCCGTCTAATACATTACCAATTTTCATTTTCTTTTTGTAGTATTTGTAGTAAATGAATACGTAACTTCGGGCATTTTATTTTTTGTGGTGTCTGCTGTATAATAGTACTGCGGTACATTTAGGTCATTCATACTGTATACTGTTTTATATACAGTAGGGTAAGAAATATAGTGAATTCTGTAACATATCATCATTATCTCTCTCTTATAAATATTCAAGTAAGATATAGAACGAAGAAAAATATGGTTTGTAACTATAAAATAGATTTAAAAAGAACTAAGCTTCGCCAATCTAATTTTTAGGCTTTAAAAAATTGGTTGACATAAGTCACCTTATTTTTGTTTTTCGGTGTGGAAGTGACTTTTATATACAAGTACGGAATTGGTTCTTTTGAAGCCTGGCATGGCATGGTGATTAGGACACATGATCGGACATTAAACACGCTCACCCTTTCAGCTGTGGGAGCGTCATAATATGACGGCTAATCTCATTTTTCGTTAGTAAAAAGTTGACGGTGGGTGGTGTTGACTTGCTGCCTTTCCTGCAGTTTATCATTTCAAAATTAAAGCTTGCTTGCACATAAAGCGGTCGAATTGCTTTGCGCGAAATCAAACGAAACAAACAAACAAACAAACAAGTTTGTTTTTGAATCACTCCGTTGTTTTATTTTTAAATGCCAGTAAAAGTTTATAGGCATAGTATACGGGATGAGTAAAAATCATCAGAGGTTTTGGATGTGTAATGTATAAAATGTAAGCAAAATAAACTAACTCTGTATACATACGTACACAAACGTTGTTGCCTAGCATACGTAGTTCTGAAGTGACGAACAAAAAGTTTCGAGGACCTTATATATGCGTTTATTCATTATGTATGTATGAAAACTAATAAAAATCTAACCTTTAAGTATTGAATATCAATGACGCCTGTATCTTGGTGTAACCTTTAACTCAATGTTTGAGAGTAACGATTATGAAGAATGTTTAGAAAATTATTTTGTTAAACCTATAAGTGTACGTTCCTATTATAATACTAATTTTTGTTGCATACATACAAATATATAAAGCACAAAAATCTGTGTGTCTGTCTGTTAGTCCGTTATCTAACTACTCCTAGGTTGTTTGGCCAATCTCAACCAAATTTTGTGGGATGATAACTTGGAACAAGAGACATATTATTGAGAAGATCACAAACCCCTTTAGCCTCATTATTGCTGTTATTGAGCATTTATTATCTTTGACGTAAGTTAACGTTAACTACATTTATAGATGGTGCTACGTCCTTACACTAAAAGCGAAATACTATAATTTTTTTTTATAAAACAACATACACACATTGTGGGGGAGGGCACACAAACGTATTTTCTATCTCAGATAGTGCACTCGGAATGCAATGAAAAACATGGCCGCCACTATTTCAATACCACATAAACTCAGCTGAAGTTTCTACTCCAACAGCCACCATAAGACTGGTATGGATTGTCATTTCTTAAGTTATACCCACTTCCTACTTTGACCCATGACCTATCAACTTTGGCCAGTAAGATATTTTTGATTGCAATGACTGTTTATTAATTAATCGCGTGAAACACAGTGGAAGGACATTAAGAGCTGTTGGGTGTTGAAAGCAAGAAACAGAAAGCACTCCTACCACCACCACTACTTTGGCCACTACCTCTTCCTACAGTGTGTCTGACCATCGCACAGTGTATACCATGTTTTAAGTAAATTGAGTTCTTAAAGCTTATATAAAACTTTTGTTGAGGTAATAATAATAATAATGAATACCATAATTATATGTTATGTAATAATTAAATTGTGTGAAAGTTACGATTTTTGTGTTATTTATCATAGCATCCACCCACACATTTTTTTTTAAGTTCATAACCCAAACAAAGGATGGGTACCTCAGCTTGTGACAACATATTTTTGAAAGTCCATAATTCAGGTGCTCATAATACACACAAGCATATGTTTTTTGTTGTTTTTTTTTTAATTAAAGACATAATCTTAGAATACTTATTTAATAGTATGTTCATAATGCATTCGTGTTAGTTATGTTAATACCACGGACTTGCGATAGTTTTATTCTCTTGAAATTTTTACATGTTCTACATTAATTCGTGGACCTGAAAATGATATTCGTTTTCCTCTTATCACGTACAGATTTTTCACCAAAAAGAAAGACCATAACACGTAGTTTTGAGACTAAAAGAAGTAGATTTCACAAAAAAAGTATCCGGATAAATGGGGATGCTTATTCACTTGACATTAATATTCCCTTTTCTTCTGTTTGTTTATATTTTTGTTAACAAACATAATAATGAAAAATATTCATTATGATAAACGAAATAATAATTTGATCTAAGCAAGAGTTTTTTTCTCCCCGATTTGTAAAAAAAAAATCCTTACGTGTTAGAAAAAAATGAATATTATATTCAAACTTTGCGAAGCTGAATTATGCAACAATTTTTATGAAGTTTAAATTCGCAGGCCTGTGTACCTTTCATTTCGCCCCCCAGTGGCACAGTGGTATGTCTTCGGACTTACAACACTAGAAACCGGGTTT
>NW_013667126.1:65252-76574 GCF_000517525.1 Limulus polyphemus
CTTACACTGCTAAATTAGGGACGGCTAGCGCAGATAGCCCTCGTGTAGCTTTGCGCGAAATTCAAAACAAACAGACGAATGGATAACTTGTAAAAGTTTAATATAGTGAATTATAGGGCAACTATAGTTTAAAAATACTATTTTCTGAAAATTTTATTACCATTTATATGAGTTAATAAAACAAGTCACTTCGCACTTTGGAGCCATGGATATGTTATAAGGGTAACAGTGAAATTCTATTACTTGATTAGATAAGAGCTGACGGCGGGTGCTTTTGGCTAGCTGACTTTCTTCTAGTCTGTCAGTTCAAAATTAAGGACAGCTAACGCATATAGCCCCAGTGTAGTTTTTCGCAAATATCCGAAAACGAACAAATTAAAATGCGCACTTCCAGTTTGGTGGAGATAAAATGCAAGATTTTACGATGAATTTTTTTCTTCAAGCAAAGGAAAGAGATTTAAGACTAAATTGTTCTTTAGAAGCATCGCTTATTTGCTGAATTAACTTGTTGAAGGAGTAACTCTTTAACGAATACCCCCATACCTCTAATCGGTAGGCGGATGATGTTATTGTGGGATCTTGTCACCGTTCAGTTAGTGAAACGCCAAGCACTATGAAGTTGTGTGAATGGTTAAGGTGTTAATATTCACGACATTTGAGGAGACCCCAGAGATGGTCTGTGGGAATTAGTGAAAGAACTTTGACCAGTCCAGCAAGCAGCATGCGATACCGGTTATCTAGTTTTTCTTTACCTGTATTGTGTTATCTGGGCGACAATATTTGTGCAAGATTTTGAGCTTAGAAACAGTTTAATAAATCGATAAAACTTATAATGGGATGAAGTGGAATTTCATCTTTAAAAGTTTTAGGAGGTTAGTATTCTCGAAGAGAAACTCAGATTTCAGGCACTGATTTGTTGGTGAGTTTTCTAATAAAATCTGTATTTATGAAAGGCCTAGTTAATGAAGCCCTAGAAGTTTTGATGGAGAAATTTATGACATCTTTGTAAACACGTATATAATTCAAGCTCTCTTGTAACTTTAATAAAAACTTTTAACAACCTGTCTAATCTATTCTTATCGCTTTCCGAACACACAATACTATAACGTGGCTGAACAAAAAAATACCAATGAGCTCTTCTTTCACCCACTCTTTGTAATCTCTGTATTGATTCTTTCGAAGATGCTCTCAAAACACCGAAGTTAAAACCTAAAGTTTAGCATTGATTTGTTGAAGGCACATTTGTGGTGTAGCCTTACACCAAACTGGAGTTTGATGAGTCTTAACAATCTCCTGAGTACCAGACAACAGAAAATTTGGTTCTTCGTGGAAGAAGAATTCAGTAGTCAACTCCCTTTCCTGGATATCCTCATATCTAAAATATATCACTATACCAAAAGTCAAGAGTACAAAGAAAAAATATACTAATTGGTATTTTTATTTTATTTCTATATGAATCTAATCATTAAAGAATTACTGATGAAATTTGGGATCATGAGATAACATCTGAAGATTTGAGAAATGGATTATGGAATCTTGAACATACGTTTGAAGTCAAACGAATGATAAAACAACCAAATTTTTCAGTTGGTGGAATGAATTAGTAAAAGAGGAACAACTTCACATAAGGACCCTTTTCTTATAAACTACGAACTAGTGAAAAACTCAGAATAACTTTTTCCAAACATGGTTATAAAATTGGCTGTATGTCATAAATGACACTATGGAAGCTCTTAACAAAAGTAAAGACGCATTTGCTAATTCATGATTTTTGTTGGGGATATCTGGCCGCGCAGCACAATTGAAAGTGAGAAAATGTTAAGACAACTTTAATGTAGTAATTCTGAAAAGGTTTTCGTTACCATCCACGCTGTAGAATGCCATGAAGTCATCCTGTGTGATAAAACTTTAATTCTTTACTCTATAAAAACTAAATCAAGTACCAATAAGTAGAGGTTGTTATGATTAGACAGCGCAATACCAGATCAGGTCAAGGCATGAGCAAATATTGTATGGTTTGATTTATTATGACTGAAAGTTTTGTATCTTTGATTTTATGTCGTGTGGTGGTGCGAACATGGTCTGTAACTAGTATGTTGGATTACATATCGGAAATTTCAGGGTTTGAGCTGCAATATGACGCTGAACACGTTATGCACTTTCAGCCTTGGGGAGTTATTTCTGTGGCAGTCAATCCAGTTATTTGAATAAGAATAATTATGTAGGCAGCACATGCTAGTGACTGGTTTTCCCCTTCTGGTCATCAATTCTAAATATCATATAGATATGGCTGAATCTATAACTTTGCTGTCTAACCCGTGTGTCCATTAGATGCCAAATCAGGTTGAAAATACCAATTTCCTATGCACTTCATGGCTTAGTGGTTAGGGCACTCGACTCGCAATTTGTGGGTCGCGGGTTCGAATCCTCATCACCAAACATGCTTGCCCTTCCAGCTGTGGGGGCGTTACAATGTGACACTCAATTCCATTTATCGTTGATAAACGAGTAGTTCAAGAGTTGGCGGTGGATGGTGTTGACTAACTGCTTTCCTGTAGTCTATCACTGCTAAATTAGGATCGGCTAGCTGCGAGCTTTGCGTGAAATTCAAAACAAAGAAGCAAACCTATGCATTAAAGAATTGACAGATGGATTCCCGCTCTAGCTTTTGGTTAACAGAGACGTAGCTGCACTTTGCTCTCCGAAAAACAGTTAAAAACTGTTAGTCACTAACGAATAAACAACAGCAAAAGAACATCACGTATCTCGGTTCGAGGGCGAGCTGGATCACCGATACTTGCACGAAGGAGAAACGGTGGCGAGCTGGTTTACCGATACTTGCACGAAGGAGAAACTTACACAAAATATTATCCCTCACGTGATAGTTGGACGCATTATCTCCAACAAAACACAGAAATACATTAACATTGTAAAAGTAAACACGAACGAAACACAGGATATCCAGAGTCTAATATCTAACGGTATTACTCTCTGGTATCAGAGATTTGTAGTTGAAGCGTTAAAAACACCGGCGGTTGTCGTTACGCAATTTTACAGTTGCCAACGATACGGTCATGTGGTGGAAGCATGCAAAGCTCTTTCACGATGTGTGGGATGTGGTGGTGAACATCACAATTCAATGTGCCGAAAATGAACATAAAAATCCACACTGTTGCAACTGTAAGCAACAGCACACAGCGGATTACAAAGGATGTCCAAAATACAAGGACATCAAAGCACGTATCTATAATATACACAATGACAAACACAACACAGAAACAAACATGTAACACGCGGAACAAACTCACACATAGAAGTAAGTACCAAAAAATACCATTATTACCCACACCAACAATACAGCCTACACCCACATACACATATGTAGCAGCAGTTCGAACAAAACTATGCAAGAAGGAAATAAATCAGCCAAACAAACAAACAGCCACAAGGGAAAGATACCACAAAATAACAACCGAACAAATGAATATTCAAACGCAAAATATCACGCACCCATACATATACAAAACATCAGTCAATTTGCCCACAAATACAGAAAACAACCTCATAGTAGAAGGTGCAAAAACAACTCTTTATTTTATCAGTGAATATCAAAATCCTGAAGACACCATTGATCTACTATTTACCATAGCCAAAAGACATTATGCACCTATCATCCCGAATATATTACAACTATTTGTAAGACCACTTATAGCCTAAAATACAAAATAAAACCATCCAGGGTTATCGCAATAATAATAAACAGACCACGTTTGACTCAACCTTGCACATCACTTACATTTTGATATCATAAGTATCCTTATAAGGTATTTATGTAAAATACACGTTTGACACCTTAACCAAGTGGAAAATGACGTTTGCCAGTGAACTGTTTAAAGACTGTATAACGCAACCAAACTAAGTGAAGTGGTGAATAGTACTAAATGCTATAAGTGTAACATTCATGAAGTGGGTAGTAAAATCAGTGTTTATAACGTAGTGTTTGTGCCCTGTTTTCGTGAATGCTTACATAGCACTTGCTAATAAAATTAGAAACAGTAAAGGAGGGAAGAAGAGGGACATATAGCATCTGACCCTCCCAAGTCGCTAACAACAACACAATCAAACAACATCCCAGACAGATGACAGATTAAATAATTTTATAGGCACTGGTATTATTGCTTTTGATTATATCATAGTTATCCCCTCCCCGGAGGTGTCCGTATGTATGTATCAGGGGAACTCGAAAAATAATAAACCTATTTACGTTAAATACAGGAGATAGGATGTTCCCATAGAACGGTCCTCCCCGGATGGTCCGGATCCAGATCTGGATTATGTATCACTTTAAATCATTTTTGTAAAAAAGTGATCGGATTAAGACCTAGTTTCAGGCGCAACTTGAAACCAAAAGTCCAAAAATTTGCGGCGGGGCGAGGATATGCAATCTTTGATTGATTTTATTGTTTTTGTCTTTATTTTATTTCCTGTATAGTTTCACGAATGTTTATCCCATGTTTGCTAAACACTATCTATAAAATCTTATAATAATTCAACATTCTTGGGCTGTTGTTTTCACTCATGTCACGTATTTGTGTGAACAGTTCAACTCGAAATGTTCTCATATGATTTGGATCAAATTTGGCATAAAGGTGGAGTGTTCCGTAAGGACCAGTTAATTGCTTTTGCCTTTTCATGGTAGCAAATTAGAATTTTTCAAAACTGTCAGACTCGAGAACAAATTGACATACAAGGAGGATCTTGGCACCTATACCTACATTTTATGAAGTCAGAAATTATTTGATGTATATTTTACGTTGGTTATTGCGAAAGTCAAAAACATTGCGGGGCGGGGATTGCACTGTTCTAATGCTTGTCTAGTTACATATGTATGTACTTAGGTATTATATATATATATATATCAGTATATGTTTGTGTGTGTGTAACATGTGATTGTTATTATTATTTTCATGTTTTAATCCATCACTACATGTCGACAACTAGATTTTGACACAAATACGTTTTAATATATATATATATATACAATAGTGGGGGCGTTATAATGTGACGGTTAATCCCACTATTTGTTGGTAAAAAAGTAGCCCAAAAGTTGGCTGTGGGTAGTGATGACTAGCTGCCTTCCCTCTAGTCTTTCACTGCTAAATTAGAACCTTAAGCGCAGATAGCCCTCGTGTAGCTTTGCGCGAACTTCAAAAACAAACCATTTGAAAACAAGCAACAATCATGAAAAAAGGTGCAAACTTTCTTTCAAAGAGGTCATTTAAAAAAAAAGGGGACCTCCTCTTTCTTTTTTTCGAAAACTCCAGACGCTAAACATTTTTTTTTACTTGGCCTAATAATTTTAATATCACTGTTCTTTAGTCCAGCACCGCGTGCACTAGATAAACACTTGTTCCCAAAAGTCCAAATATGGCTAATAAAAATAATGAAAGTGTTATCAGTCGTCCATTGATACATGTGACGCTTATACCAACTAACGTATCATATTCACCACGAAATTTGAAGCCTCATATGTGACTGATATGAATATTATTTGAACTTACACTTTATATTTTGTAACATTGTCTGCTTGATGAGTTTCGAAAAGTATCTTACTCATGAGAAGGGGGGAAAAAACCTAGTATTGGATGAAAGGATCTGTCGACAGCGGCTTCCAACAGATAGTGCATTTGAAATGCTATTCTGTGTGTTTTTCTGAGAACCCATATTAGGTCAGTAAAGAATGATGTTATTTTAGGTTGTTACTAGTCTTGTAGTGATGTAAAACCATACTTACTATCAGTTAACAGATCATGCTTCACACGCTTAAATTTTATATCCAGTACTCATGACTATGTTTACATGTTTTAGCTGTTGTGACCAGGGAACATCACAGTATAACACTTCAACGTGCCATTACATTACAAGAAGACTAACTTGCTGGTCTGCCAGTTCTTCTGAATAACAGCAGGTTAATTCAAAAAAATAATAACATATGTGATAAAATAACTAATATAATGTTCAATAATCCTTAACCTAATTCTTGTGTTGTTACACCAATGGTGCCAACATATAAGACTGGCTTTACACACTTATGCATTAATAGTTACCTTGACTTTCCTATGGATATCTGCTCATGCAATTCATTGTTTTTGGGTTGTGACATTTTAGAATTGGATGTTTTTACTGTAAAGCTACAGCTCACCTGTTCCACAAGTCTCTCGAGTCTTTAAGCCCATTCCAGTTAATTAAAACATACTTAACTTTAGCTGACTGGACTAGTGACTTCACACAGAATGCCTCTACACTACCTAGTCGACTAGGACTCTGGCAGTTTCTGCATTAATCAGGAATTTTACCTCATGTCCATGTACAAGGTGATTATAAAGAAAGGTTTGCAGTTCAGTATGTATCTCACAAATGGTAAAACATGAGAAGGTGATATTGACAGGGATGTTAAGGCTATCATGTGTATGCAAATGCCACAATTTTCACATGTTGCCACCAGTGACACCACTATGGTTTCTTTCACACCTTCCACATGTTGATTGCAGTGCAACTGATTCAACTAACATGATACTGACAAGTGTGCAAAGAGTTGAGCTAGTAAAATGCTATTACATCAAAGGATGCATTGCCAAGGCAGCAATTAGGTAATACATCTGCAGAGAGCCTTATTCAAGTGTTGCATGTGAAAGTTCATGAGAAAATTTGAGGAAACAGGTTGCACTTGATAATAAGCCACATACAGACAGGCTATTGAATTGTATTGAAACTATTTGTGAGGTCAACAAAACAAGCCAATTCAAGTGCATATGAGCCTTGAAGTGCACGTTATGTCACTCGATCTGAATTTCCCAATTTCAACTGTTCATAAGGCTCTTCTGTCAACTTTGTAAATGTTTCTGTACAAGGTGTATTATGTTCAAGCACTGAAGGAGATGGATTTTACTTAATGGGTTGATTTTGCATTATATCTCTTGGCAAGACTGTGATTTAATGACTAATGGCCTACCGATATCTTGTGGATTGATAAATCACACTTCACTCTTTATGGAAGTGTTAACACTCGCAAATGCATTTTTTGTTGGAATTAATTCACAAGTAACATATCCAATACATCTCCATGATGATAAGGTATGGGTGCATTGTGGTTTCACAACTGACTGTTATTGGACCATACTTTTCTGAAGAACCATTATCACATGGACTGCAAACTTGCACAGTAAATGCTGCATGGTTCCATGTATTGCTCAAAACCAATGTGGTTTCCATGATGCAGCAGTAAAGTGTAATAGATACTGGTTTTCATGTAGGATGGTGCCCTTCTACATATTGGTGACCAGGGAAACATGCCTTCCATGAGTTCTTTCAAGGCAAAATCATCTCTCATCATTTTCGTTATGAATGGCCACCTGTCCACCAGACTTAACACCAGCAAATGTTTGGTTGTAGGGGTACCCGAAGTCACGAATGTACCAAAGGAAGCCTTTCACAATTCCAGTCCTGAAGTACGTAATTATATAGGAAGTGGCCAGCATACCAGATAAAATGTGCATTGTTTCTCTGATGCCCATTATCAAATGGACAGTACATTCTGGATGCTGAAGGAGTACATTTTGAATGTTTACTGTGACTGCTCAGATATTAGGTCATAGTGGCCCACTGGTGGCAACATATGACTTTTGTGGATATTGCATCCACATAATTCTCATAACACCCTGTGTAATTTCACCTTCTGTTCGTGAGATATGACCACTCAATTGCAAACTTTCTTTCACACCTTCAGATACAAAACCAGGTTTAGCCACTGCTGGCTTTTGCCTTTCATGCAGTCACTTTGGCATAACTACCTTAAACATAGTTACTCCAGAAAAGTATCCCTGTTAGAGTACAAGTATTTCTAACTGTCATATGGTGCTCCATGATCTCGCTTGGTAAACCATCAGTGAGGATGTCTTTGTTGTCTGCAACTGTTATAGTGAAATATGCCTTTCTGTGTAGGTGACACAGATCACCTGTGAAAATGTCAAAGTTCTAGGGTCCTCACTTTTGTGCTTTGAAGTCCCAATATATTGCTTGCTTCTCGATCAGTCTTATATGTTGACACAACTCTGCAATGATGGCATCATAGCTATTAAATTTCTCCTTGTCCAAATGTTCAATTGCATAAAGTACTGGATTAACAGTTATATGACTGAACATTTAAGGAAACTGTCCATTCGTAAATATTGATAGCATTATCTGTTTCATATTTATGCTATTGACCAATGGTAATAGAAACAAGATTTGATCTCTGTTGGTACCTTAGCCAGGTATTAACTCTTATTAATACTTGGAGGCTCCAATTTTAGGAACTCATGTTTTTTACTCTTCATTGACAGAGCTATGTTTTGTCATGGAAAACATGTTGTCATCCTTATTTACTTGATCTTGAGCTGTCAAATGATCCTTAGTTTTGAGTAGCCTACTTCTCTTGGGAAGGCTCTTGAATACTCTATAATTCACTAGGTCCCTCTTGTGATAGTTGCTGGTCAAACACTTCTAGCTGGTGAACATAATTCTCCTGAGAAATTTCCATTCTCTCCCTGACCAAAGGTTATGATGACCATTAGTTGGCTCAACTCCATTGATCATTGACAACCTGAGGCCTTATACAGACCATTCCATTCAATCTAAGGACCTCCAAAAATACAGTTTACTCGGAGAGCATGTTAAGAAGCTCAGTAAGTCCTGGGCTGCATTTTTCTTCCCTGGAAGCATGGTTTGATTAAGATTGTATGCACGGCTCTCTATGTGTGTTGTTGAAATGTATTGCCCAGGAGAGGACTCCTCCTAGAGTGTATTACATTCTTAGATCATTGTCAATTTTCTGTGACCACTTCATTCAAAAATACTCCCTCTGGAATTTTTTTTTCTAGATCTTCCAAAGTTTTAACTTATCTTCAGCAAAAGTACAAGAAGTTAAGCAAAACACATCCCTAAAAATGAAGAAACTGTACAGTAACAAATCTTGTGGTAATAGCATCAGATTTCTCCAGCTAATGTGTTCTGCAATATTTGATAGGTGAGTTAAGCACACTGCAGCATCTGGTAAATCTTCAAGGTATGTTTTCTGACTTTGCCTAAATTTGACTTGACTGAATCAAGAAAAGAGACTAGACAACAAAGTTATGACCAAGAAACATCAACAATATTAACAATACAAGTGCAAAAACATTACAATGATTCAGTGGACAATCTGTTCTGAATTAGCTACGTCAAGAGAATAATACTTAAACTCTGACCTGGCTAATTCATTCTTAGTACAAATTTTTCTCATGCCTTTATCCACTTCTGTCAAGAAAAAAAAAGGGAAAGACAGTCTCTCGTACTTATACATTTATTTTTACATGACTGATGATCTTAGTTAAGATCTTAGTTTATTTTCTCTTGAGTTAAGAAAGGTAAAGGTTGAGGTTTACAAGATTATTAGAGGGATTGACAGGATAAAGTCCTCTTTATTTTTTATGCTGTATTCTGAAGATAATATGACAAGTGGACACATGTTTAAAATTCGAAAAAGATTGGCTAGACTCCATTTAAGACACATGTATTTTTCTAACATGATGGTTGTGTTATTGAAGGAGCAAAAGGAGGATTGCCACTTACTTGACCAACAGTGGCTATAGACCTTATGCAGTCACGTAACCAAAGTAAACACGGCAGCAATTTGCGGCCATATTGGACGTAAACAATATTCGTGTAAACACGGCCTCCGCTACACAATCACCTAGTTCTCCATTAATTTTTCCCGAATTTATTAGCAAATTAGACAATATATGCAAGTCATAATATGAAGAAAAGTGCAGAAAAGTTGGTCTTGACAGGAAAGATCCTTATTCCATCCCATCATCAATGACAATTGCGCTAGATGCCAGTAAATTAGTCGACATTGCAAACGGAGGACCCGAGTTAGGCCTACAAACCAACGTTAATGTACTACAGATTGAGAATATAGATATCGTAAATTATTTAGTTCTGACAACATCTTTTTACTCCATAAAGCAGTTCAAGGCCTATAAAAGCCTTGATGCTTACAGGTATTTTGTGACCAGCTGAGTGCACGATGTCGCACTGTGGAAAGTGCACAGGACGTCCAACTACATAGCTTACTCAAGGGTAAATCAAAGTTCTTTTTAGTGACTAGGCCTATTGTTTATGTTCTATCAGTGGTAAATTTACAATCTAGATATACTACATCGTATTGTATTGCAGTTTAAATTCTCCTGTCTTGTAAGACTACTTTCTTTAGTACACATTACCATATATTTTACACAAATAAACCATAGATTTTAAGACCACCTGTCTTGACAAGCCACATTTTTGATAAAACTTTATTATCGCCCACTGGGCCATTCCACCTAGCACTGCATGTATGGGCCTGTATCATAGTATTTACATTAGGGAAGCAAGCTACAGATTTTATGAAGATCTGTGCAATATAATTGTGACAAGGTACATTGTATATATATATATATAAACAGTATTAACCAGATATAAAATGGGAACTGCATAGTCTGTGGTACGCCTATAGTTTCCAATCTTTACCAGTGTTGTTTGGGTCTGCACGTTTTACCTCTTCAGTCCCTTTAACTCTTCATGCTGGATATTTTGGAAACCTATAAAACAATATCTCCGGATTCTCTGTCTGGTTGTTTGTACAACTAACTGCCGCACAACTGATTGTCATTTCAAATACTTGATCCCAAATTACAATATCAGCAACTATATTGTGGTTACTAGATTGTCTCTCTGCCATGTCCAAAATGGTAGTGTTTACATTTCGGTTTGCTGGTGATGTATGCGTGGCGTCACGTGCATAGGGTCTATAGGAAGTTTGTCAAGGAAGTGACAATACTCCTTTCACCTTGGTATTTATTGTTCTGAGTTATTCTCCTACAGTATCACGTGAACCTTTTCATGGAAAATATTTCTCTAAAGAATTCGAACATACTTAGTGAAAGTAGACAGCAGATCAAGTGATATCTTGAGTAAACAATCACCCTTATTTCTCGGTGAGAATATTCAATAGTGACGTGGGGAAACGTCGGCGCCTGAGAATAATGTGTCTTGTATATAATAATATGTTTTCTCAATCTAAGACAGATATTTCTTATTCTTCACGGATTTACTGTAGTAAAGGTAATGCCTTTTGTACACTTATCAATTTTTATTTTTTTATGAAAGAAATAATTTTTTTACAGTGTATTACATGTTGTCCAGACTCTACTTCTCATAATTCAGTCGGCCCGGCATGGCCAGGTAGATAAGGCGCTCGACTCA
>NW_013667126.1:77105-78773 GCF_000517525.1 Limulus polyphemus
CTTACACTGCTAAATTAGGGACGGCTAGCGCAGATAGCCCTCGTGTAGCTTTGCGCGAAATTCCAAAACAAACAAACAAACAAACAAACATGATTCAGTCACATTTGAAACGTGGTAGTGACACCTAGCGAAAGGCAGCTTACCCCAATTGAATATGCGGGGGTAAAAAATATTTGGATGATCCAGCACATAATTATCTATATTCTTAAAAGGTACTTGCAAGCAGGTTAAATTTGAAATTTACAAATGTACTAACGGTTGTATAAAATATGGCGAGTCTTATTCCCTTCACCACTAAATTTGTTCAACCTTATCGAAGCCAGACAATACCAGAAAGAAATATATTACATGGCCTTTAAAAACACGGAATAATAGATGCAGAAAAAATTACAATTAGATTATTAGAATTTTCCTTTTGAAGCTTATTGGTAAGCATATAAAGTTTAGCAAACACAATACATGTACCAGTCGGTTCGAGATTATATTAGTATCTATAAACAGCAACAAAAATATTGTTTGTTTAAAACAGATAATATATTACGTTACACATACGTGCAGAAACTTTATACTATTCAATGTAGTTACTTCATATAAAGAAACGAATCTTTGAAGATGTGTATTAATAAAAAGATTTATTAGTTTTGTAGTTGAATACACCACTTCCATTGTTCTTGAAGCTTAACATACTGTTTTTCTGTGAGTTATTATGATCTCATTACTGAGGGAGTTTTAATCTGTAGTTTAACATCCGCTTCTAAACTTCTATATTTAATATTAATTTAGTCGTAACGTTTATGATGTATTATTGTCACGTTCGCTGTGAATTGGTGTTTTGCTTTTCACAATGAACTTTACTTTCTTCACGAAAGTATTTAACTTTTTATAGGGCCAACTTCGTTAACTCACCAGAACCTAAGAGATTATCATAATAAGCGACTTCCTCTTTAGCTTGTGTAATTTGTCATGGGTTGTGTCTTCACGTGCTGCTTGTTTACCGTCGGGTGTTCCTGAAAGGCTTGTGTAGCTACGTCACAAGTGCACGTGCTTGTTTAAGACAACTGAAGGGTTATGCACACGTATAGTCATAGAATTTTCGGGAAAATTATGAAAGTTAACTTACATCGGCATGATAACGTTTTTTTTTTTGTTGTTGTTGTTGTTCAAGTCAATAGCACACACACACCCTAACTCTTGAGCTGCTTTTGTCTTACTGAATAACAGAAGATTTGATAGTGACTTATAGAACATCCACGACCCCAAAGTGAGGAACGTGTTCTTACAACGGGCCCTAGGATTCAAAGTCCTCGTATGTTAACTACTGGGCCACGCCCGGCCGGATATATTAAAAGTATACTAACTGCGATGTAAGGTGAAAGATCAATTCCTACAACTAAAGAGCTGTTAATAAACACTTATGTAGATGTAAGATGAACTCAAATTATCACAATGATCGGCTCTGTAACATCAAAATCCAGGCCAATTGTGTATCTGTAAACATGAAAAAGAAATAACTTTACCTTCGCTATAAGTTCAGCATTCTGAAGCTGCCACAAACTTAGTTTAAGCAGTTCGGTACATAAAGTAAATATACAACCTTTCGATACAATTATCGACAAACAGAAACCCTTCTTCTACTACTCTGCCCCCCAGTGGCACAGCGGTATGTCT
>NW_013667126.1:79773-89154 GCF_000517525.1 Limulus polyphemus
CCCCCCAGTGGCACAGCGGTATGTCTGCGGACTTACAACGCTAGAATCCGGGTTTCGATACCCGTGGTGGGCAGAGCACAGATAGCCCATTGTGTAGCTTTGTGCTTAATTAGAAACAAACAAATCTACTACTCTGTTTTAAGTTATGAGAACAAAGATTTGTAATCAAAGTAAATATGGTTGGTGTTAAAACATCAATTAGAATAAATCATTGTGACGTTTATTGCAAACATTTTGCTTTAACTATACTTTGGGTTACCAGACGTACCAGCAGAATAGTGATCGTCCCAGTTTTTAATATTATATATATAATTATTATATTTGTCCCGATTAAAAACGATAAATGTATTAAAATGTACCAGCTTGGCTATTAGACAGTTTGGTGTTAGCTATTCTATTTGTGGGACATTATTACTGACTATAAGAAAGGTTTTTAAAATTTATTTTCTTTATGTGTCTGCACCCTGATTCGTGCATTGTTCTTTTCCCACAGAACGAGCAAGGAAAGTAACACTATCACTACCTACTGGTAAATTTGGAAGGCTATCCATCCGATTTTTGTTTTGAGTACGTTCAAGACAACTTGGGCGCGATTTTTACTTTATGTATTACTTTGTAACAAGATACACCGTTAACAAATTTTGTTTGTCTGTGATTTTGAAACACGATGCAATAAACATCAGATGTAAATAGTGTTATTGTAATTTAAACTGTTTCAAAGCTGTTACAGTGTCTCTTATATGGTAAAAATGTCCCAGTTTTTTACACTGTGAATCTAGTAATCCTAAGTGTAATTGCACTGTTTTAGAACTATAGCAGAGTTATCACGCACCTGGCGAAGATGTTTGCTCGAAACGTCGTATTAAAGTTATCTGGTGTTTTAACCGTGGCATGACTTTTACAACAACTAAGATGTATAGACACGTGAAATAAGTGTACCTCAGGTTATATGCGGTTGTGACTGACAGTCAATATTATTTGTTTTGTTTATTTCTATATGGGATACCTTAAACGTACTGAACAGTGAATTTGGCTATATTCATTGACAAAACTCCAGTGTTTAGTCTTAGGATAGACATATGCGCATACTGGAAGTGTAGTTGTTAAATGATTTACACATATTGTCAAAGATTTTAGTGTATTTATGCAGCGCAAGGATACTTTTGAATAGACTGAATGAATATATAGAGTTTTAAATGCTCAAACTCAGTAGTTGCCAAGTGGTCTCCTTAAGTAAGTCACCAATATCTAGTTTCTTTTATAATTAGTATCAACATAGTTTTTTTAATGTGTTTTAAAACAATATAGAACGTTTAGATGAGAATTGTAGCGGATTATGTAATGTAGAATGTTATGTTGTATAGTGTTTTAAGCTCAGTGGGTGTTAACGAAAGTGGACTTTTTTTTTCATCTATCGACCGAGTTTTATTCTTCACCCATACACCAACCTTCCATAGTGAATTTAAAGAGTAATACTGTACAAGTTTAACTGTTATGTCGTGTTTCATACTGCAAATTCACCTACTAATTTCATTCCCTGATTGGAAGACAAAACACTGATACTTTTCGTCTGTTAAACTACTATAATAAACGTGTTTGTTTATAAAGCAGGCTATAATGAATATGGATTAATTGAGATACTTTTCGATTCTTTCAATAAGGTGGACTTCTTGGTTAGCATTTTTTTTTCTTTCGTCTAAATATACACAGCAAGGTAACAAATTTGAGTTTTCAAGACAATTGAACTTTTTTTTTTCTGCTGTACTTTATGATAATTGATTATTTATCTTCTCAGTTAAGAGGGCGTTGCTTGCATTCCTTCTTAAGGATCGTTTGAGCATTAGCCCGTAGCTAATTAGTGAGAATACGTCTAGGCTTAATTGATAAATTACATAACGATATGCAGTGGGTCATAATTATATCTTTCGTGTCCGTTGATAACAACGACAGGACACATTTTCGTAACTTTTGAGGCCCAAATATCATCAAAGCTGCGTGGCGGAGGCATGCTGTATGCCCCCTATAGTTTTCTTTTTCTTGTCAAAAGCTACGGACAATGAGCTATCTTTGCACTGCCTACCATGGGTATCGACACCCGATTTTTAGCATTATAAGTCCTTACACTTACTGCTCAGCCATCGGGGAGCCTCTATCGTACAAAATAGCAAAATTCATTATATTATCATATGCTTTCACTGTTTATGTACATGTAGTAGATTGTTTGTTTGTTTATTTTGAATTTCGCGCCAAGCTACACGAGGGCTATCTTCGCTAGCTGTCCCTAATTTAGCAGTGTAAGACTAGAGGGAAGGCAGCTAGTCATCACCACCCACCGCCAACTCTTGGGCTACTCTTTTACCAACGAATAGTGGGATTGACCGTCACATTATAACGCCCCCACGGCTGAAAGGGCGACCCACAGATTGCGAGTCGAGTGCCCTAACCACCTGGCCATGCCGGGCCACATGTACTAGAGGGCTTAATATAAAACTTTTACGGTCTACCTCAAGTTAAGAAAACCAATTTTAAACATACTTTTGAAATCATATGCTGTTTAGTAATGAATAAATCTGGTCGTACAATTGCAGATAATGGGGTATGAAGCATGCCTTTCTATCATATGACTGAAAAATAATATATATCTATATACTGTCACACAAATGTTAAAACTGCGATACTCGCTCAAATGGCGGCTGTTTTCGAACATTCACCTTGTATAAACAATATTCAACTCGCATTACAAATAAGTTATCAGTCAAAAAGCCAACTGCCGTAATTACTAGTTATAGGGCAAGACCCATTTTTTTGACATGACAATGAGAAATAAGATTATATACATATGTCCACCAGGTTTCGTAAAAATATTAACAGATAGGGATTTTTTTTTATATTTTCGTGACCTTGCTGCGACCTTGACCTTTGAACCTCCAGAACTAATCACTTCTAAGTTGGGTCGGAATCCAAATATATACCAATTTTCCTCCAAATTCATTCATCCGTTTTCGAGAAATCTTGCTGGCAAACATACTAGGGTGAAAAATGTAACATCCGTCCATCTTCGGTGGCGGAGGTAACAAAGACAGCGCTACCTACTGTTTGCCATGAATGCCCGAAAGCACCTACACTGATTCTATGTTTGTTTTAATTGTAGTGAATTTTTGCAAATATCAGGCATCAATAAAATAATAGTCTTAGATAGTATACAGTCTCTAACTGCTGAAATCTTCACAGAATCAGCAGGATCATGCATCTCTTCTTAGAATGTGAGCCAGAAATCCCACTTTTTTGTAAACATCAGTGTTTATACTTTTCCTTAGTTTCAGTTTGGCATTTTGTATTTAATAGAAATCATCTTTTAAGTTTGTGACAGTGCCATACCTTCTTTATTGTATGGCTTGTGGATTTTGTACTCTATCGGGAGTGGTATTCATGGCATGATGTGTGATATTTTGATGCACTTTGTCTAAGAGTTGTCAAGCAGGGTTATTTGGAATGTTGTTTTTTTGTTGTTGTTGTTGAAAAATATAAACAATGTGATAATAATTTGTTTGTTTGTTTGTAATTAAGCACAAAGCTACATAATGGGCTATCTGTGCTCTGCCCACCACGAGTATCGAAACTCGGTTTCTAGCATTGTAAGTCCGCAGACATACCGCTGTGCCACTGGGGGGCTAATAATTTGTACAAACCAGTTGCGTGTTTCATGCAATAGGAGTTACGAAGTCAGCTGTAAAAATATTTACTTAGAATTTTGAATTTAATTATGCACATTTTTATCAATTAATCGTTCACACAGAAAAAAGCTGTAACATTTGATTTTATAACTCGAGGAGCCATTGTGTATGCTTCTCTATAGTGTACAAAGCTAGCAGTGACAAATTAATGGTTTTCAAACGAGACCCAAAACTCGAGCGCTTTTGAATAGCTCACTATTCTTCTTCAGGAGTTAGCCTTGAGAACTCATATTGAACATCCGGTTTACGTGACGTCGACATCCGTGCCTATATATTTCATTACATTCGTTAAACATAACCCTTTATTCTCCTGAAGAATAATAATGAACTATTCGAAAGCGCTCGAGTTTTGGGTCTCGTTTGTAAACCATTACAGCTTTTGTATATGATCCTGTGTGCTAACTTCGTAATCAGAAATGACAAATTAATATCATACTTTTTGTGGGTAACAAAGAATCTTGTAAATTTCAATGTGGACATGCAAATAGCTTCTAAGACTTTCAGAAAGAAAGTAAACATACATCTATATAGCACAGAGTAATTCTATAAACCTCCAGCTTGACATGGTAATAGATGTACTTTTTTTTTCTACCAGGCAACAGTACTTTTGTACGCGTTCAAAATGACAATTGTATTAAGAGGAAGCTGTAAGTTACGGAAATATTATATATGGACGATATGCTCTGTTGTAATTAGAATATCAAAGGTATGTGGACAAGTGGGTGGTAAAGTGGGGAGTCTTTTAGTAAACTATGTCTTTTGTGAATTAAATGTTCTATATTATTTCATTTCATTCTCTTATTAATACATATGATTAGGATAGGTTAACTTTTTTTTTCAATTTCTAAGCTAATTCAAACAGAGCATCCATTTTTTTCAGGATCGTCTTCCCAGGCCCCGAGAAGTCTTAAGCCTGGATATTAATCCCTTTGTCTTTTCTATTAAACGCCAGGTCAGTTTAGGTTTCAAAATGATGTCACGTGGCATGCTCGCTTTGAAATTTTGGTAGTGTGGTAATATTCTTAGGTTCACTGGTTTGCCTTTCGGGTAGTACATGTATGAATAACAGGAGGAGCGGTAAGGATATGTAACACGGAGCTGAAAATGAACATTTGACTCGACTGAGTTGAATGAACGAAACGGAATGCAATGTTAAACAAATTAAAATCAATATGTATTTATCGAACAAAAATAGTAAGTCAAAAAATGAGGGCACAGAAGGTTGGACAGTGCTTTGAAACTGTAGAAAGAAACTTTGGAGTTTTTCTGACTGTTATCGAGACATCTGCTCTGGACTCAGAGAGTGGGATATTATATATATAAAAACAATAACATCATTCCTCTCAGAGTACATGTTCTACCCGGTAAGGAGAGTGTAACCTTCAGGTATTACAAAATTTAAGCATGGAAATGTTCGTAGAGAAAGTATCTACAAGATCTGAAAATAATTATCAACCAACATTTCCTATGAGATACGTCTAAAGATACTTATGTGGGACACATGCCTTGACTCTTGACTGTGTGTATCTAGCAAATGAAATAAGTTATGTACTGTACAGTATATCTAGAAAATGTGAAATATTTGGTAAACTGAACAGCTTACCTTTGTAACCTAAGAGCAAAAGAAAATTAGATGTTTTTTCAAGTACCGCAGGAGGTGGCATGAAAACTTTTAATGTTTCCAATAGAAGTTCTACTAACTCTAAATTGATTTCTTCTTCTGGATCTTTAAATAAAATGAAGAAAACTTCACCAAAGCTTCTCCACTGAGTTTTTGTCTGATGTTTACCTTCTCCGGTGAGATCAAACCTGCCAGCCAGTTCTGAACATAGTAATATCAAGATGAAGTTAATTTCAGCAAATCTAACCTAATTTTTTTTTTTTTTGGCTTGTACTTTCAAATGTCTGTTTCATGTATAAAAACTTGTTGAGATTCTAAGGCTTGATGACAGGGGTTTCATAGTTGAAGCCAACTTTACAAAACATATATAGGCCCTATTAGAACTGACACAACTGGGTAAATTGTCAGTGAAGGAACGGTTTCTTCAATTTACTATTTTTGTAGTATTGTACTACATGATTGTTGTAGATTTGCATGAAGAGCTTTGTGGCTCTTGGTATTAAAAGATTCACTAGGAAGGACAATGATGGTCATGCAGTACTTGTAATGTGGCTATAACTTGTGCTGAAATGGACTTACCATCTCATGTTATTATTAGCTATGAAGTGAAGATGTGTCCTCCTCCAAATGACTTTACTGAATTTTGTACTTCAACACAGATATTTTCAAGACAATCGTGTTAGGTTTCAATTGCTGTTCAAACAACAGCTGTATATATTCTTACACGTACTAATAGTAGAAAGTTTATTCCTACTATGAGACTTTATTCCTACTCTTAGACTTTTTTATGTCATTGCAGAGATGGTTAACTGCTGCTCTAAGATTTGTAGCATCTGTACTCAGATGAAAATAATTAATAAGTCAGCTTTACACAATGTCGTGTGCCACCACTTCTGCTTTACAAATATTGCCTTGTGAGACTCCTCAAACTCTGCGTATACTGACAGTATTGTTCCCGGTGGGACAGCGGTAAGTCTTCGGATTTATGATGCTAAAATCACGGGTTCGATTCCCCTCGGTGGACACAGCAGATAGCCCGATGTGGCTTTGCTATAAGTAAACACACATACACGCCGACAGTATTTCATTGATCAGTGTGTTTATACATCAGCCTAATGTACTCAGAAATTTATTTCGTTTTTCAACGTCTTACCTTTCATGATTACTACAGGTGGGACACTTACCCGGTCCATATCACTGTTATAAGTTATTTACTGCACTTTTCCAAGGCGCATCTTTTCTTCTATAAGTGTTGTATGAACCACGGTTGTTTGTAGTTTGGAACCTCCGTGCTTATTAAGAAATATGACAAACATAATCAGTCTCACTGTGGCCTCGTTAGCTGAAACCATTGGTTATTTTTAATTTGAAATTTCGTTGGTTGCTCAGAAATATGACAACCGTGAGCAGCCTCTCACTGTGGCTTTGTTTCCTGATTGTCTTACTTTCTTTATCCAGCCTCTGAAATTACTTGAGTTTTATCTCCCACTTTACATTGGTGGTCGTATTGCTGTACTTATTATTCTTTTCGTTCCTGTAACTGGATATATAATGTTGGGGCTTTCTGTTCCTGGAGTAATATGTTGTTGTTGTTGTTTTTTTCCTGACCCTATGAGCAGTCTATCCATTTTACACTTATGGGTATAGTTGTTTATAAGTGTGTTGCTATGGGAATGTGGCCTCCTCTGTAACTGTATAGTTTGCAGTGATATTAGACTTATGGGTATAGTTGTTTATCCGTGTGTTGCTATGAGAATGTGGCCTCCTCTGTAACTGTATAGTTTGCAGCGATAATCGTATTATTCGACTTCTAATTCCTGTTCACTCTGACACTCTTGAAAATTAAAAGGTTGACACTTCTGCAAAAGAAGCGCTATCTGTTGCTCTATCTTTAAAGTGTTTATGTTTTGTTAGTCTGCTTAGAGATGAGTCTCCGGATAACTGGATCCCAGTCCTCAAGTATACACGGATAATTGGATCCTAGTTCTCAAATATACACGGATAATTGGATCCCAGTTCTCAAGTATACACGGATAATTGGATCCCAGTCCTCAAATATACACGGATAATTGGATCCCAGTCCTCAAGTATACACGGATAATTGGATCCCAGTCCTCAAATATACACGGATAATTAGATCCCAGTACTCAAGTATATATAACTAAACACACGCACACAACTTTTTCTCAATGATTTTTTATTCCCCCGATGAGACAGCGATAAGTTTACGGACTTACAACTCTAAAATCCTGAATTCGATTCCCGTGTTGAACACAGCAAATAATCCAATGAAGCTTTGCTCTAAAACAAAAATAAAATGATTTTAATTCTATTTCATTATTTAATAGCATATTAAGTGTTATAAAATTTTATTATAGTACTACATTTTTCGATTCTCTGCGATAGAACATTTAGCGCAGATAGACCATTATGTAGCTTTGCGCTAAAAAACAACAAACAGGCAGTACTATATGTAATATTTATTATTTGATTAAACTAATTATGTGATACTTGGCGCCACCGCTAAAATCATTTACTGTTGCATATCAATGCCTTGTAGCTGAAATTTACGCTTTTCTTACGAGTCCTGGTATTCAGCGAAAGGCCTCGTCGGCACTGGATATAGCAGATATTGCATGCTTGACATACTGTAATACATTTTCTTTGCTCTCACTCTTAGGTTCTTAGAATTTCAAACAAGAAACCCATATTTTCGTTGACCCTGCTTGAACTGACTGTGGTTGGTCGCTTCAAGATTCACTTTCCTCTCCCAC
The DNA here is from genome assembly GCF_000517525.1 of Limulus polyphemus. Lineage (NCBI taxonomy): Eukaryota > Metazoa > Arthropoda > Merostomata > Xiphosura > Limulidae > Limulus > Limulus polyphemus. The sequence goes on from NW_013667126.1 coordinate 87,903, forward strand.
TGGATAAATCTTCTTCTGCGTTATGATTTCGGACCCAAATATACTGTGTAAACTACACTTTTTCACAAGACTGAACTTGCTTATTCCCCATGGGCCCAGCGTGGCCAGGTGGTTAGGGCGCTCGACTCACAATCTGAGGGTCGTGGGTTCGAATCCCCGTCACATCAAACATGCTCGCCCTTTCAGCCGAGGGGGCGTTATAATGTGACGGTCAATCCCACTATTCGTTGGTAAAAGAGTAGCCCAAGATATGGCGGTCGGGGGGGGGTTAAGATTAGCTGCCTTCCCTCTAGTCTTACACTGATAAATTGGGGACCACTAATGCAGATAGTCCTCGTGTAGCTTTGCGCGAAATCCGTAACAGTTCCTATGTAACAATATGTATATTCGTTTTATCAAAATGACATACTGAAAACGTAGAACCGTTATAGTTCCTTCTAATAACATGTAAAAAAAATCACCCATATGGTTTTGTGTCCGTTTTACCTCACCATATAATAACGTAAATTAATTTGGGTATGTGACTAATGTTATGACATTTCGTCGAACTCATTATTCCATATTATACAGCAGCCCAACTGTTTAATGTTTGTGTATATAAGTTATAAGTTTTCTTTTGCTTTCAAAAGAATGCATTAGGCCTCTACGTCACAGATTCTCTTTTCAATTTCACCTCCGGTGAAAGAGAAAAGACATTTTAAACGTATGTATCAAATGAATTATTTGATGTTAGTTTAAACCTGTTTGTACAGTAATATATCTCGTGGTTGCTTTAATACACGTGCTGCTTAAACAGCCGGACTTGTTCACTTTCATTCCATTGCAACGTAACCTTTTGCTTTCATGTTAAGGGTTTGATCAGCTGCAGCAACGTTTTATTAGAAACGAGGTTAATACAAGTGTTTCTGAACCTCTATTACCAATAGGTTCTCTGTTGTTGTATCTGAAGAATTATTATAGTATTGTTAGAGATATTTTAACAAATATATCAAAAATAGCATACCTTTATCTATATCATAGATGGGAAACAGGGGCAGTCCGCGGGCCGAATCCGGCTATATCATAGATGGGAAACAGGCGCAGTCCGCGGGCCGAATCCAGCTATATCATAGATGGGAAACAGGCGCAGTCCGAGGGCCGAATCCAGCTATATCATAGATGGGAAACAGGCGTCAGTCCGAGGGTTCCGAATCCGGACTAATATACAATTAGATAGGGAAACAGGCGTCTTAGTCCGCGGCCGTTAATCCAG
>NW_013667126.1:89164-91464 GCF_000517525.1 Limulus polyphemus
AGTCCGCGGGCCGAATCCGGCTATATCATAGATGGGAAACAGGCGCAGTCCGCGGGCCGAATCCGGCTATATCATAGATGGGAAACAGGCGCAGTCCGAGGGCCGAATCCGGTCCACGAAGATATCTCATCCGACCTATGTTTTTTTTTTTTTATCATATTTTATTTCGGCCAAACAAAAACAGAAAACAAAACCGTATCCAAAGCAAACCAGAGTTTCGTGAGAACTTTTTTCGAATGTTAACTCAGCTACTTTTATTTCAAAATTGTATAATTAAGTGAAGGTCTATGGCATACAGTATGAATTAAAATTTAAACTAAGCAAATATTCTAAACGTATTTTATCCGGTCGTACAGTTTCGGCCTCTAGACTGCAGTCTAGGTAAGAAACTGGCCCACGAACGTAAAGAAGTTGGCCATCCATGATCTATATTAGTCATTATGATTTGCAATTATATTTAATTGCGAGTAAATTAACATATTTAAAATACTTATTGTTACAAATACGGTATTCCTGAATACGGTATTTTATAGCGTTTTAATTTAGCGTGGTGAAATTAAGCAGTCATAATCCAAAAGTCGAAACTGACATTGGCCCTAATAGACGTATTGCGCAACTGTTGCTAAATTAACACAGCATTTTTTGCTCATACTGTCTAATACTGTAATACTGTCTTAAAAAATCAAAAAAGGCTACGTGATCGACTTTTCTTGTTGACAAAATGCTGAATGGCCTGGTCAGGTGATTTAACAGCTCATATCAGTGCACTTTAAAAACGTATAAATCGCATGTTGCTTTCGGACATCTTGCACAAACAATGATATGGGGAATAATGTTTGTTTGTTTTTGAATTTCGAGCAAAGCAACACGAGGACTAAAGGGAAGCCAGCTAGTCATCAACTCTTGGGCTGCTCTTTTATCAAGGGGATTTACCGTCACATTATAACGCCCCCACGGCTGACAGGGTGAGCAAGCTTGGTGTGACGGAGATTCGAACCCGCAGATTGTGAGTCGAGCGCCCTAACCACCTAGCCATGCCGGGCCCTATATAGGAACAGCGTAGATTCTATAAAGCCATAAGTGATTTGTAGCCCTCCACGTATTACCCCAACATTTATCGTGTAAGCGACACTCTTTACCATTTATAACTTTAGAAATATCGTTACATAAACTAAGTAATTCTGACTTAAAACGTCCTCATTAACTGTAATCAACCTTTATTTTCTTGGTGGCATTTTTTTTTTTTTCTAAGGCGGGTGCTTCTTAGATGAATTTATTTTCTGACGTCCGTGATATATTAGAAGAACCATATTAATAATGTAGCACAGTAGAATCCAATTTCAAAAGGAATAAACAGCCAGGAAGATAGTTAGTTGGCCAGTGGTAATAAATCACTTTTGAAGTACATAGTTTTGTTGACCTATGAATTACCAGTTTTACTGGTTTTATGCCTTTAACTGTCTAATATGTAATGTGTATATATGGTATCGAACTTAAAACTGTACTGAGAAACGTGGGAACACCTAGTCGGATACAAAGAAAAATATCCTTGCTTCTGGGACAGAATTAATGATTACATTCTAGGGCATCTTAAGTAATTCCAAGCTAACGAACAAATTTTTGACATAAGTAATTACAGAATAAGCGCAGTATGGAATAAGGAGTTTGTTCCACTATGTACGAAGCAATGCGCATAATTACTTCATGCTCCCTGGGGTGGGGGGTGGTAGAATTATAGGTATTAGAAACCACAGAATACTTCCGTTCAGTGGTGTACATTATTACGGAACGCTCCAAATGTGTTCTTAGTATAATGAAACTGAAATAATTTCTATCACGTACTAGCACGCTCGAACTAGGAATCCCTGTGTTTATAGTCACGGTTCGTTGCCGAAAAAAAAAACGAGCTTCGCTCTCTGAGGCCGTGGGTGCGCTGTAAGAGTGATATTGAAATATTAATAATCCAAGATCCCAGAGTTGGCGGTGGGTGTTTTTGACTAGTAGCCTTCTTTCTAGTCTTTCACTTTAAAATTAGGGACGGCTATGCTCAGATAACTTGTGTAGCTATGCGTGAAAATTCTAAAAACTTAACTTTTTTTTTTTGGCAGTGTAAAGAAAGTTATTATAACTTAACGCTGTTGATGATTTGACGAAAGATACTCACGCACTACTCTTTTTTATGTTATTTTTTTATCATCATGAGAAATTATATTGGATCGAACAAATTAGCTAACTTGTAATAATGAAGTTTCGAATATGAACTGGTTATTTAAGCCAGTATTTTTCTTCGTATTTGTACG
>NW_013667126.1:92337-94988 GCF_000517525.1 Limulus polyphemus
ATTCTTCATAACCTTTGAATAGTTGGTGACCCAACGGGTCACGGGTGGTCTAGGAATTGCTAGGATTGAAAGTACACGAGTGATATGCATACAAAAATGGCACTGCCTCCCCCCCCCCAATACACATATATGTTTATAATTTTTCTCCCTACTTTGAATTCTTGCTGGTGTAATTCTTACCTCTGTAATTATTACTGGTGTAATTTTTATTGTGCAGCGTTTCCCACTTTGAATTGCTGATGGTGCTATTGTTTCTTGCATTTCGCTAGATCTGCAAGCTGGAGGGACTTACACTAACTTTATATATATGTATAACAGTAAAGAAAAAGGAGTTGAATTTATGGCGAGATCTTCATGTGCTGACCATGGATATCATAGGGCAGTTCTTGTGTACAAACATCCAAGCTACAGTGATTGTTTATGAACAAAAAGAAAATATCACAATGGTTAAAAGGCAACTCAGAGAAAGGGTTTGTGTCCTTACCCAGAGAAAAAGACTGTGCATCTCAGTTATACAAGGTCAACATCTCTCATATTTCAACTTAAGGATCAGCCCAACATAAATAACTTTACTAATATTAACCTATATTCGTTTCGATACAGTTATAAAGATATACCACAGTACTCACTGATTCTCAATAGAGGCGCTGTGAACTGTTCTGTTATTTTTACATGCCAACCTCAGGATCGATTATTTTAATTAAGTTATTGTCTTAATTCGGTATGAAATCTAAGAGTTAAGTATGAATCCAAAGCCGTCAAAATTAATTTTAAAACCCAATGTTATTAACTTTTTATATCTGGGAGGAACAAGCTTTTACTCATATAAAGTAACTTATCACATTTAAAGTATTTCATTATTTTTTAATTAAAGGTAGTGTCAGTTATAACACATTTCTAGCTTCTTTTCCCGACGACAGCTGTTTGCCACTTTTATTTAAATACCCATGGATACCGTTCTTTTGATAGTTGCTAAACACTTAACTAATCCTTTTTTATGATTTAACGAAAGCCTGCTTACAGCTTTTCAGAAAGTAGATGAAACCCATTGGATTTATTTCAATAAACCCAATCTAGGAACTATCCACCGATCTATCGGGTTGTAGTACCTCAATGTAGAAGAGTCTTTAGCAATGTTATTTTTAAATTGGTAATTGATGTGCGATTATGTCACAATAAGACTGGTAATAATCTTAATCGCATCTGTTATTACTAATTACATAAAAGTCTCCAGTAAAAAAAACAAACAAAGTGTCTAATTTGTATTTCAACTGCACATCACAAGGCTAATATTTTTGTCAATTTACCCGTCCTTTGTGCACTGTGATATTTTAATATAATATAATTTCTTTAGGTATGCTCGACTCTGTATATAAATAGTATTCATAAAGTTGGGATAACTGTAAGAAGCGGTCATATGGTAATAGCAATGTCTATGCCTATAGTATTTAATTTCTATATTAAAAAAGATAGGAAATGAGATGGAATGAAAGCTTATTTAAAGAGAATATTATGTGAGGTTCAATTTCTAATATTACGAATTGCAAATTGTGCCACCATTTGTACGAATTTGCCAACGTGTTCTGTGAAATTAATCTTATGTGCTATGTATATACTGAAATATAAAACCTACCATTCCACGTTGCCAGCAGCGTTTTTACATGCACTGGTCGAAGCATATCTTTTTCAGCGTTTCTTTGAGGAATGGCAAGACCAATGATCAAAATTCTATATCAGAGTTAGTGTCCGCTAGTGGCACAGCGGTATGTCTGTGGACTTACAACGCTAGAAAACTGGTTTTGATACCCTTGGTGGGCAGAACACAGATAACCCATTGTGTAGCCTTGTGCTTAACTAACTACAAACAATCAGAGTTAGTATTCAAGTGGTATCTCATTAAGTTACTTAAAATGTCCGATATTGATCCCACTGACCCGAAAATGGTGTTTAAAATCAATTTCTTTCTTTGTAATTCAATGAGATACTGCTTGAATACTAATTTTGATATTAACTTTTGATGACTGATTTGTCCAGCCTTCTTTTTGGTTTGAACACCATATCTACAGATCTAAGGGAGAAGATTGTTCAGAAGCACAATTCCAGAGAAGGTTATAAATCAATTTCAAAGGTTCTCAATTTGCCATTAAGTACTGTAAAATTGGTTGTGAAGAGACAGAAAGTGTGTCACATTACCTCAACCTTGACAAGATCAGGTCGCCCTAAGAGAGTCTGCGCTCGGACAAGCAGAAAAATCGTCAGAGAATCGACTGTGAAACCAACAGTGACACTGAAAGAGCTGCAGACTTCAATAGCAGCAACTGGAGTTACTGTACACACCTCGACAATATCACGTACCTTACACAAAAAGTCTTGTTTGGTAGGGTGGCAAGAAACAAACCATTACTGACGAAGATGCATCTTAGATCGCGAATGGACTATGCCCTTAAACATTTCAATAACCCTACAACAATGTGGCAGAAAGTTCTATGGTCAAATGAGACCAAAATATAACTTTTTGGATTAAATGGCAAACGATATGTATGGCGGAAACCCAACACTACCCTTGACCCGGCAAATACAGTCCCAGCTGTCAAGCATGGTGGTGGCATTGGAGAAAATGTATGCATTCAAGGGATCATGGACAGATGTTG
>NW_013667126.1:95881-99344 GCF_000517525.1 Limulus polyphemus
TTTTGTTTACTCTTTGATTACTAATATCACAGAAATTATAATAAACATTACCAGAGCAGAATTAAGCACTGTGTGTTTGCCGTGACGTGTATAAGATTTAATAGCACTAATCAATAAGAATATAATGCATAATCACTGGAACACCAAATTTAAGATATACAAAAGACTGATTCTTTTTTTTTTTTTCATTTTTACTAATTTGGAGTGGACATCCGTGAAAATGGGACAGGCGTGGCCTAGGGCAGTGGCTTCCAAGCTGTGTGGCCCCTCCCCTCGGGAGGGGCGGCATTTCCTCAAGAGAACCTAAAAATAACAATGAAAGAAACAGAAAAAATGTAAAACATCAGTTGTTTACACATTAACTTTTCGTGCTATTACTTAAGAAAAAACTGATTAAAGAGAAGCAAAGAAACTACTGTATTTGGTGTTATTGTCACTTGTGAAAATTATTCAGTGCGAAGGAGGAGGGCCTCGAGAAAAATAATTTGTAGTTGGGGGGCGCCACTACATAAAGTTTGGAAACCACTGGCCTAGTGGATAGCATGTCGGACTTTAGATCTCAGGGTCTATGGTTTACGCCCCGTTGCCACATAATCGCGCTCCTCACTTTTGGGCCGTATATGCGTTATAAAGGTGACGGTCAAACTCCTCCTCGCAGTGAGTGCTGTTGACCAGACGATTTTCCTCTATTAGTTTAAAATTAAGGGCGGCTAGCCTTTGTGCAGGTTTACGCGAATTCTCGAAACAAACAAACAACACTTGTGCTGTGGCGGCAAGCTATAATGCACTGTAATTCTCACGCGCCAGGTGCGAGTAAGAACGTTATTGTGAACTATTTTAAGTCATTATTATACTTCAAGCAGATTTTCATCTGACTTATGAAGGCTATGTCATGAACTTTCTGTTTTAGGGTATAAAGCATCATATAAGAAGCAACTTCTTGCTGGCAGGCTTTTATATCCGAATAGAATGAATATTATTTTCAGAAGTAGATTTCATAAAATTGACTCCCTTAAATTTGTTTGTCGGTCAAAGTTCTATAATTGTGCATATTGACATGGCGAAGTGTTATTAGGCCGATACGTTTTACCGGCAAGTTATTGTTTTTTGTAGTGTAGCAGATACATCTTTACGACGGAAGATGTGCACAATGCAATATAAATAAGCATGTACAACTTGATGTAGAACACATCGAAATATGACCATGATGTCGTATATATATATAAGCGTGCCTGCTTTAGGAAGTTGTGAGTCATTCATCCTACACAAGCACCACCTGACTATCGCGTGCATGGAAGAGGAAACATACTAGCCGTAAATGATTGATAACAATTTCCTGTCTCATCTGTGGGTTTGGTTTGAATTTGGCGCAAAGCTACACGAGGGCTATCTCCGATAGCCGTCCCTAATTTAGCAGTGTAATAATAGAGGGAAGGCAGTTGGTCATCCCCACCCACCGCCAACTCTTGGGCTACTTTTTTACCAACAGATAGTGGGATTGACCGTCACATTATTATGCCCCACGGCTGAAAGAGCGAGCATGTTTGGTGGGACGGGGATTCGAAACCCCGACCCTCAGATTGCGAGTTCTAACCACCTGGCTATGACGGGCCTCACCCTGTCTGTTCTAATCATTTCTAGAGAGTAGCTTTAGAATATCACCATGTGGGAATTGCCACATCCGATTTATAAATGGATAAGTTTGTGTGTCTGTTACTAAGTTGAAAACTATGTGTGTGTATATATAACAAGCTATATACTTGTAATGCAAGGATGAGTTTCTCACCGAATATTGATATTCAAATTCGTTGACAGCGTACAGTGGATACTCAGAAAACTATTTATATTAGAATAACTACACCGTTTCGACTGTTAGCGAGGTCATTATCAAGTACAAACACAGTTAAACTGGGATAATTATAACGATATTCTTTATATTAGAATAAATACATCGAAACGCCACCAAATTCACAATCACGCAGTCAGTCTACACCTATGTTTCGAACAAATTTTCGACGGGTATTTATACCCACACAGAGGTTTAGAACATTCCACACACTACTAGATCTTATTATGTAATAATACTCAATTAAAGCAACGAGAAAAACTCAGAATGTTCTAGTAACATGACACAATAATATAACAATCGCCAATTCATAACTGTTGAACTACACAATGTATGATTAGCAAACAGTTACGTGAATAAACCTGCGATAAACTAACGTTTCCAAAAATAACTAAATTTAACACTCGCACTATATAAACTATATAAATTATTACTCCCGCATTAAACTTAAACAGTCGTGTTTATATACACGTACATAAAAACACCAACAATTTAGGAGTGTCGAGCTACAACAATGAGTTGTTTATTTAGGCTAAGAATTATGAAAAAACAAAACGTGCAATACAAGTAAAATATGTTTTCAACTGAGCATTCAGTAGAATCTTAAATCGTAATAGTTATTTAAAAGTTGTTAAACAGTTATATTAGTTGGTTACTCAAGTTCATTTCTTGTATTTTACTTACTTATTCCAAAACATTGCCCCTCAGTGGCACAGCGCATGTCTTCGGACTTACAACGCTAGAAACCGGGTTTCGATATCCGTCGTGGGCAAAGCACAGGTAGCCTATTGTGTAGCTTTGTACTTAACTTCAAACAAACAAATCCAAAGCATAATCTGTGCAAAACGATTTTTTGCATTATTATATAGTTCATTGCATGTTTGTATTGTTACTTATATATAGCATTTGAAAATTATACGAAATTTAAATATTTCAACTTTGTAACATTAGGTGGCACTGCTATATTTATAATTTTTGATCATGAGTGGGGAACTAGTGCTAGTAATTTAGAAAGCTACATTACATTTCAGTTCCAAATTTTGAAGACATTTTTTTTAAAATTGTTTCTAACAAAGAAATCCGTAAGACAAGATAAAGCTAAAAGACTCTGTAGTTTGGCACGGAGTTTGGTAATGTAGTTCTGTAATTAAAATATTGACACCATAAGGTGCCGTTCTCGATTTTTCTTTTGTGTTAGAAGAAACAAGAGATCGGTCTCGGTGCTAAGGCCAGTTTGATATATCCGGAATAAAATAAGTTTGCATCTTAGGTACTTAAAAAAAAATTTGCTGAAAAGATGATTTATCCGCAGTTACAGATTTACATCCTTCTCGGGTAATGACCGTACTGCAGCAGGTTGTAATAAACGTAGTTATGGTTGTTTCAGTTTAATGAAAGATGCTTAACGAAGTTTCGTCATCAGCATTTTCGGTAATGACATCAGACTTCCTGTAAACAGACGCTTGGGGGTGTGGAGGTGTGTGGGGAATTGTAATTGTTTCTCGACTCCCCATCATACTTACCAACGCCCTTCACTTTAATGAGCCAGCGCCACATTAAATCTAGCTTGTTTTGGGAGGAATGTGTTTCAAATTAATTCTGTTTTTAATTCACTAT
>NW_013667126.1:99382-101039 GCF_000517525.1 Limulus polyphemus
GTTTCAAATTAATTCTGTTTTTAATTCATTATATATATATATATATATATATATGTATATTGTGTATATTAGATTTTATATTTATGGAGACGAAACAAACAGACAAAATATGTTGTTGTTTATCTGTATGTACTGTATTCTATAATATACTTCTAAAATATATATGTACGTGTGTGTTCACCACATTATATTATTTAATTATTTGAGAATTTTGAATTATGTGATAAATATTTCAGTTTAAACCTTGGCATGAAAGATTTTTGTTTGGTAAGAGTAGCATATGTATTATTATTTTAATTTGTTTATCTTGAAGTGCTTAAGGAAATTATCTGTCATCTGCTAAATCCACAATTCATTTCATTAATAAGTTAAAAGGAACCTGTTTCTACAGGATAGTTATATCTGCCGTTTTTACAACTTGTCTTGAAGAACATAACAGAAATATGGAGCACTTATGCCGATTGTATCGAGGCACGCTTATAAGGAAAATAATAGGTTCCACGTCTAAAACGAAGAAAAAATATCACTTCATATGTATTTTCTGTGTATAAAAAATAAGTCCCTCTGTTCTTTTCGAAAAATACTGATGGTTAAGTTGGACAGCATAAAGATGGATAAAGGAAAAACTCGTCAATTTGATGAAAGATTTAGACGTATATTTCTATTTCATATTTTTACCGAGGTCTTTATAGCCAACCACTTGGAGGTTGAGAGAATGGAAAATGTTTGAAGAAGTGTACACGAATTCACGCTGTTACTGATCAATCCATGTCCGATCTTCTTGAGAACAAATCTAGTATAAACGTACATTCTATGTACTTAAATCGCCTGAACTATTTCCAGTGTATAAATAACTAATAAGTATATAAGTACTAAGATATATCGAGACATCAGTACTAAGTATTGTGACATTCAGTTTCAGTAACTAACTAAGCTAATATCCAGAGCCTGCTTGGGAAATCGTTTCTAAAAAAGTAGAACGAGAATAAAAAAGTCAAGTACTGCCATTAAAATTTATTTTTTGTTATCAACTGTAACTTTGAGTGACACCCATATTAACACTGGAGAAACGTCACGTAGCATTAAAAATACCTGTACTAACAATATTATTAACACTGGAGAAACGTCACGTAACATTAGAAATACCTTATACTAACAATATTATTAACACTGGAGAAACGTCACGTAACATTAGAAATACCTTATACTAACAATATTATTAACACTGGAGAAACGTCATGTAACATTAAAAATACCTTATACAAGCAATATTATTAACACTGGAGAAACGTCACGTAACATTAAAAATACCTATACTAACATTATTATTAACACTAAAGAAACGTCACGTAACATTAAAATACCTATACTAACAATATTATTAACACTGGAGAAACGTCACGTAACATCAAAATACCTATACTAACAATATTATTAACACCGGAGAAACGTCACGTAACATTAAAAATACCTTATACTAACAATATTATTAACACTGGAAAAACGTCATGTAGTAGAAATACCTTATACTAACAATATTATTAACACTGGAGAAACGTCACGTAACATTAGAAATACCTTATACTAACAATATTATTAACACTGGAGAAACGTCACGTAACATTAAAATACCTATACTAACAGTATTATTAACACT
>NW_013667126.1:102026-127266 GCF_000517525.1 Limulus polyphemus
ATTAAAAATACCTGTACTAACAATATTATTAACACTGGAGAAACGTCACGTAACATTATAAATACCTTATACTAACAATATTATTAACACTGGAGAAACGTCACGTAACATTAGAAATACCTTATACTAACAATATTATTAACACTGGAGAAACGTCACGTAACATTAAAAATACCTTATACTAACAATATTTCATGTGTTTTTTATGTGCCTGTTGCTATTACCATGGGTTTTCATTCAACTTTTATTTAAAACTAGAAAATGGTTTCCCATTGCTAAGTTAATAATAAGCTCCATATAGGCCTTTGATTTTTAATTGACTGGGTCTTTGAACTTTGACACAAACCAATGTAACATGACATAAAGATTATTAACCTATATCCTTTCAACCATGAAGGAACACACCTCATACACGCTCTTACTACATAGGGTCAAATTATTAATTAATACATATGTCACAAAACACCTGCTTCGTTACGAGAGATGTGCTTTAATGTTCTTTTTTAGCTCAGAATAACTGTTTTATGAAAGTGTTAACATTAGAATTAGTCCCGTGTCTTTTTATTTTTGCCTAATACCAAATTTACCATGTATTTCATTTCGGTAAAAATGAGGAAAGGTTGCGACATCTCTCCATGATTTTTGTCGACAAATGCCAAAAAAAAAAACAACAACAACAAAACAATATCCGATGTGATAGGGTTAATCGTATTAACGCTTAAGTAGCAAAATGATATACATGCATGTTAGGATATTTATTGTAAACTATATGTTTTGTTACTGCTCAGATAATTTATTACCTATCTAAATAATTGCAATAAAGTTTTAGGCTAGCATAGGTCTTTAGTTTATTATGGTAGGCTGATGCAAAGTAACTATGTTTAAACCTACGTGTACAGTTTGTTAGCGTTAGTCGAGGAAAATACTAAAGCAGACTGTGATTCTTTGCAAGTTTTCTTGTACACGGTCATTGTAGCAAAATATGTGTGGTTATTATGGTACACAACGCCATATGTTTTTTTACAAGTATTTTTAGCCGCAGCATAGCAGCTCAAAGAATGGCTCTGAGTTGTTTTTGTTTTTTCAGGTACAAACGTTTAGCTCATAGCTTCATCTCTTCACCTATTTGATGTCTAATTACAGCCGCGGCTATTGAGGATTCTCTCCTGTTGTACACTGTCATTGGTAGTAAAGTAAGTGTGGTTGTTATGATACACAACGACCTATGCCACCAAAGCGTGATGTATATATAGTTCAGTGGTCTGTATGACATTACACACCGCTGGAACTTTAAAATTTAAGTAAACTTATTTGCAACTTAAGGTAAATTACATGTGTAGTTATATATAGTTCATGCATAAGTTATAAATGTCACCACTCTTTGTAAATTACAAATTGACATGAGAATCTCCCGTCGTTTTTTTGTACAATAATCAAAAAGTGCATTTCTTAGCTAACTCGTCAAATTATAAATATTAGTGACATTTATAAACTGACAAGTCGACTTATAATAATCCTGGGTAACAGAGATGACAGAACCACTATGTATGTAACATATGAATTGTCCATACAATTTAGCTTCAATTGGAAGGTACTCTTGGCTTCACTGCCCTTCAACGGCTGAGCGGTAAATCTGAGGGCTCACACCGCTAAAAACCGGGTTTCGATACTCGTAGTGGGCACAGCACAGATAGCCCATTGTATAGCTTTGTGCTTAACATCAAACAAATAAAAAGCTGGTTTCCAGTAGGTGGAACATCTCGCGTTTTTATACTGCTCATATCATTTCCTTAACTTTCCAGAAGGAACTAGTCGTTAAGCCACGTTCATCATGTGACGTAAAAAATCCCTCCAGCCAACAATAATACAAATGCTTCCATATGTCTTTCATCGACACTGAATGTAATATACGTTGGCTTTTGCTGTTTTCTTGGTGGAAAGCTATACAATGGGCTAAAGGCATTCTGTACACTATGGGGATTTGAATCCCCAGATTTTAGCGTTGCAAGTTTATAAATTCACCACAGATCTACTGTTGTTACAGTATTTATAGTAGGGTTGATATGTTGTTGTACAATCATCTTTAATTTTTGTTCCTAAGTTCTTAAAATTGGGAACTAATGTAGTCTTCCCCTGTTGATGTTGTATTTGCTTGAACTGCTGCCGCCCATGTAAGACTAGTAGACTGTTCCTCTAGTTCTTCTGGATGTTGAGTAATAGATAATATAAGTAAACATAAATAATAATAATAATTATAAATAATTTTGGTTAAATTAAACAAATAATATCGTGTTATTAATCCTTACCTTAATTCTAATATGTAAATGACTCATAAAAATTGATAAAAAAAATTGCATTTCTCCAACTTAATCTAGATCACCCTATAACACTTGTTGTTCATACAATTTGATATTATAAATAGCATCTCAACCTATATTGATTCTGTTGTATCCCAGCCTACCTGGTAAATCCTGGTATTGGACAAAAGGTTTCCTTAGTACTGTATATAGCAGATATATTGTGGTTGACTCATTCTTATATATTTTTCTTTACTTTCATTCATAAGTTCTTAGAATTGGAATAGCCTACAACAGCAAGTATTTAATTTTTGGGTGTCATTTGTGGATAAATAGCAACGAAACTTTAATGTTACCTTCCAATTATATAATTAAAAGTGAAATCCCAACAAGTTAGTCTCAAGGTGTAATGGCCACGACCTTTTCTAAGTTAATAAAACATAATGTTCCCTGTTTGCATATGATATTAAGATAACCAATATTAAAGAAAAAACTGGCTAGTGGTTATTGTGCTGGACTGTGGACCCAAAGGTCCATGGCTCGTGTACCATTACCTAAAAAAATCGTGCACCATACTGGGGCTATGGATGCATAATGAGAGTGTGGTGTGGTATGCAGGCATATTGTATGTTTTTTTAACTTCTTTTGTAAATATAGGAATTAAAAAATAATAATAAGTGTGATTCTATGGTGATTTCACATAAACGGGAGGTCTAAAGAACTTTCTACATTGTGCAGGATAGGTCAGTGGCAACATTGTCCTTCAATGGCAAAATAAATTATTTGTAAAGGTAATAGTATTCACTGTGTTGTATTAGAACAACCAGTCACGTGGGAACGCTCGTTGTTATGGGTGAATTCGATGTTTCCCGTGATTGAGGAGCGTTGGATTCACATTCATTCTACTATATTTCTGTATGAGTTGGTTTAAAGTAAAACACCTGGGGAGACTAAAAGTACTGACCGACCCACTGATTCTCCAGAAGGCATTTGTCCAGTCAGTATCAACACAAGTACACACAATGTGGTATATTTTGCTTTGCAATATAATAAAGGTGTGTTTCACTTTACATCACATATCTAGGCTGTATATTTTCTTAGCTTAAACTCCAATTTACTTCGCAATTTTCCATTATAAGCAGAAAATTTGAATACTTTCACGGAAATGTGTTTCACTTGAAAATACCACAATGGTTAAGTTTTTGGTCACTCCTGTATCAGGAGGGAACTATCTCTTGTTCTTGTGTTCCAACAATTACATACCAAGACCCACCCAACCCTGAGAGAGCTGGGCAGACGACCACACCATTTGGTACAAGTTGTTGGTTGCCTTTTCAAAAATGTTGAATAGATGTAGATATTAGTGTTCATTCATCAGTCTCATATATTAGCAATTCATAAATCTTTATACATCTTGTGATATTCTCAGATTGACTGATTTCCACAAAGAGTGTTAGATAGGTCTACTTCATAACAGAAGGATCATTACAGGTGTAAATTTGAGTTTAGCTAAACTGATCTGTGTTTTAAGCTAAGAAAATAAACTAGTGTAGAACATAGGATGGTTGCCATTTACAGTTTCAGTGAATCATCATATTTTCTTGCCTAAGGATTTTTTCCTGTCAACCAGTATACATTGGTAACCTTGTAGAACTTTGTGAATCTAACCCTCCTTACTTAACAGGAAACACCTGATTCACCCATAATGATTAGAACATATCGTCTGTATAAAATGTATGTTCATATTTTCTGTAACTATGTTATAGCTAAACTTTCAAGGTCTGACATTATTATACTATGTTGTTATTATTCAATGGGTCAGCTTTCACTTGTTAATTGTTTTATTTTTCAGTGAAATTAATGTCTTTTCACAGCATTTAAAAAAAAAGTTATTAATTCAAACTCTTAAAACAATCAATGTTTTTGTTTTATTTTCTTTTGTAGGTGGAGATTATTAGGACTATCATTAAAAAGGAGCTAGAGCTACCAGTTGTAGAAATTGCAGATCCAAGTGCAACAATAGAAGGTGGTGATGTACTCTTTACAGGTAAAAATACATAATTCAGTGGTTTCCAAACTGTGGGGTACACCCACCCACCCTTGGGGGGGGGCATGGCCTTTTGCCAGGAGAACCCAAAAATAACAATGAAAGAAGCAGAAAAATATGAAGACAGATAGACTAAGCTAATAAAATTAAAACTTATAATATAACAAAAATAAATTAAGTCCCACCAGGAGGCCAGTTGGCAACCCTGTTGGTAGTGTTCCTTGTTACTAGTGTATTGCATGTGAAGGAGAGGAGCCCCCGAAAAAACTAATGCTGAGTTGGGGAGAACCACTGCATTAATTTAAAATTGTCATTCTTAATATGCACATTATATAAAGATATATTTTTTACTTAGTAAAACAAAACAAGGGTCTATTATTATTATTATCTGAGTATTTGTTATGCAGTGTGTGTGTGTGTGTGTGTGTGTGTAATAATTTGAAAATATAGGAAAACCAATGTCCCCTGACCAGAGCTTGAAGTTAAAACTAGGAAAACTGGTTCACAATAGTGTTTTTAAATTGATACTCTACCAGTTTAGATACAAGGAAGAGCTTCAAGCCTCAAGTAAAAACTCCACTAATTACAAGTTGACACTTCTACTATCCATTATTGACCTGGTACTGGTACGGAACTTTAAACTGGTACATGGACAGTCTTTTAAGAATCCTTGATATGTATGGAGTGACAAGTGGACTAGATCTAGCATGTTGATGTAATGTAACACTTCTAAATGTCAGTTGATCCTGATCTCATGTAGAAAGTGAGTGTAAGTCTAGGTGGTTTTTTTGACAAAACAGTCAAAGAAAGACTACTAAGACTTAAATAAATCCGGAACCCTGCTGACCTGGAAATAGAGAACATGTTATTATTTGCAGTATTAACAACATATTAACATAGCCTGTATTCATGCTATACATTACAAAACAAACCATTGCTCTCAGTTAGATGACTGATACTACAAAGACGTTAAGGGTTAATCTAGAGGTGTGGAATTTTTGAAAAACCTTCTTGTCCAAGAGACAAAATGCCAAAGATGTCTACTTGTCCTTATAAAATCTACTTGCCCCATAAAACACACTCAACAAACATTGCATATAAATTTTAGGATTTTGCCTTTTATTTAAAAGTGAACAGTAAATAAAAAATTCTGGGATTTACATGAAACATTGAGAAAATGAAATAAGATGCACTGACAACCTATTTGTTTACATAACATCTATGAAGTTAAACCTATAGTGTGTATTTATCATGATATATATATTAAATGTGTAATTTTGCAGACACCTAACAAAGGTATTCTACACAGATGCAGTGTTGTTGTTTTTTAAAGTTAGTAAAATGACAATACCTAAATGTGTTTTTAAAAGTGCCCAATTTGTAAGATGCAAACCCTGAAACATGGATTCTATTTTTACTGTATTTTCTATCTGATGCCACCTGTTCATTTTTTTACAGTGCAAGATGGATAAACCAGATGTATGTGAGTAATGAGTATTAATAATCATATTTGAATTAAACACATATTAAGAGCTCCAATTTACTATGCTGTATATCCAGTTTCTGCCATTTTGAGAAAATGAGGTTTTTTTTCAGCTTTAACAAAAAAAAATGCTACGAAATAAAAGCTGGGCTATTTATTAACTAAAATCATTGCAAATTATTATATAGAAACTTAAAAAATCTAATTTTATTATTTATTTAAAATTGTATAATATATATTTTAATTTATATCTATAGGTTTTTTTTATTCAAAATTCTGCACATCCATCAGCACAATGCAGTTGGCCACTCAGTTTTGTCAGAAATGACGTATAACACATTTTACATCTAAGCTCTTCAGATACATTCATTCATATACTTATGTTTTTCAACAAATTAAAGGTGCTTGTAATTTTTATTGTGTTTGTAGAGCTGACAGTCAAGTTTTACTGGGCTCCTGCTGTAAACAAAAGCAATGTAATAGTATTATTGTATTAATATAAATATGTTTGTTACTCTGTGTGTGTGTGACTGTGGATATATGAGTTAAAGGGATATGTATATTTTGTAAATAGTTTTGGTTTGAGGATTAGAGAGGTGCATTTTCAAATGTTTCTGGGCACGTGCTTAATTTATCTTGTTCAAAATTTCATGAACTTTCATGGCTCCCTATAGATCTATTTGGAGTGTTTTTTCTAGCAACAGAACAAAGATATGTAAAATTTAAACTACTTGCCCAATGGGCAGAGTATAATGGTAAAACTTGTTCCTCAGACAAATCTCGTTGCCCCAGGCTTCAGGTGATATGAATTCCACACCCTTAATTAAGCTCAAGGTGACTATAATAATGAGCTGAATTAACTTATGCTCATTATACAGACTAATAATCACCATTACTATATTTAAATAACTATAAACAGTTACTTTTAAATACAATACTCCATAATTATGTAAATGTAATTAAGATTTTGTTTATATATATGTATGTATTATGATTAACGTGTGATGTGATCAAGGTGTGTGTGCTTTTATAAGCATGTGATTCCTAATGTAAGATGTAAAACATTTATGGTCATAAGAGTATATTTTTATTCTGTGATTTGATGAATGTGTGTCCCACTGCATACTTATTGTGTAGAACTGGTTTTTATGAATCATTATAGAATTTTAATTTTGTTCCTACTTGCTGTATTGTAACTTTGTTTCTTCCTCTATAGACTGAATGTATTTACAGATCTTTATATCCTTTAACCTTATGTCTATGCTTTATGCATGCCAGATTTATATTTGTGAACTCTAAAAGTTTCTAATTCTTTCTTTTTTGTATTTTTATGGTGCTTAATCTTGTTTGTACATCTTGCATAGGTCGAGAGTTTTTTGTTGGTCTTTCAAATCGTACAAATGAAGCTGGAGCCCGTGCTTTAGCAGCAGCTTTTCCAGAATACCCCGTGACTCCTATCAAAATTGGACATACACCTCACATAAAATCTTTGGTGTCAGTGGCAGGTCCCGACATTCTGTGTGTTAGTGAAGGGAAAGAAAGCAAAAGTGTTCTCAAGGTATATTACTTGCATTTTAAATCTTTTTTTTTTTTACAAGTTCATTTAAACTCTTTTCATATTATTGTGGTATTTATCAATGCTTTTATTGACTTTTGCAACTTAAATCATTTTGGAAGTAACTACTCATCAGTACATAGGTGGTATTTGCTAATTGATTAATCAATCATTTGCATTCAGTTAATTGAGTAGTACAGTATTCCTCAAAAACAAAAAAAGATCGGCAGTGATTGTTACCAGACAATTGTATTCCCTACAATCAATAGTTTAAAATGAACGAAAAAGTTGGAAGCAAGTCAGCTGTTCAAAATTATTTATAGAGGCAGACAGCCTTAGTAGCTTTGCCATAACAAAGGCAATTCGATCAAATTTGGTGGCGAAGGTAATCAAACCTGAGACCCATGAATCACACATCCTTCTCCCCACTCCTGAATTACCAGAGCTGAAAAAATTTGAAGTAAAAAACAACAACAACGTATAAATCTAAAAGTGGGCAGAGCACAGCAAGCTCAATATGTAGTATTGTGCTTACCAACAACAAAAAAAAACAATAGCAATATTTTGATTAGTTGATTATTTTTTTGTGACAATCAATTTTGATTAATTGATTGTTGGAAAAATCCAAAACTGTATAATCAGAAACACTAATTTCAATTAATAAATTAGTTTATGTGGCACTAATCAATGTAATCACTACTCACTGATTAAATCTTCCAGCTCTACTCGTCAGTATACGTGTATCTAATTTGTGTCTTTATAAATAGTGTGTATATCATTAAGTTTATTTTGCTTATTTATCATGATATTATTATGTCGTAGGTTTTCTTAAATGTATTTTCAAAGCTTAATGTGAAAATGCTTCTACTGATCAAGATAACTAAAGATAATATATTAATAATAAATCTAATAGAAGAATGAAAATGGTAAAAACCTGAATATTATTAGCTGTTTGAATTACATTTTCAAATAATTGACTCATATCTGACTTTCTACATTTCATTATAGTTACTCATTTCACCTTCTGAAGTGGTAGATACAGGTATTTTACATAGTTCTCCTATATATTTTTATTTTGCTCTAGTTCACTGAATGTGTAGAATAGTCTTCTGTGTTTAAAATGCTCAACATTTATTCATCGAGAATTCTGGGCTACGTAATAATCAACTTGTATTATATGATTATATGTCCAATTTTACAATGATTTTTAGTTCTGTAAAATCATGGGTAGTTGTTTATTTCCTTCTGAGGTAAAATGTGTCACACAGTAGTTTGTAATGGGATTACATTACAGTGGATTTTTGTTTTTTCTGTGACAGAGAATTGAACAAGAAGCTTCCTTTAGATACCAGACAATCACAGTTCCTGATGATAATGCTGCCAATTGTGTATACATCAATGGGACTTTGATCTATTCTGCAGAATATCCAGAGAGCATTAAGGTTTTTTTTCCCTATACATAGTTTGTACTCTTGGAAATAATATTAGCTTATTAAGTATTAAGAATATTATAATCTTAACTAAATAAACATGAGATTTTTTCAACTTTTGGCAGGAATCTGATTTATTAAAAGTCTCTGAAATGTTTCTAAAGTTGTCAAACAATCTGATAAAATATAAGGGATGGTTGGCAGATGTTAGGATATTAGCCAGAGCTTCAATAAACATTTCTCTTACTCATATTACTTCTTCTTTCTGCCTTGTTTGGAGGAGTGGTCATCTTTCTTATGGGATTAACATGAGTGAGGTTTGAGAGAGAACTATTATGAGATGTACTTTAGGCCCAAGTATAAGTGAGCTATTAAAAGTAGCCAGTCTGCATCAGCAATACATATTATATTATGTACAGGTTTGCCATATTTGTCACATATTTCATATCTATGTTTTTCACAGTTGGTAGCATTTCTACAAACAGTTTTGTTATATATATATATATATACATAAATTAGCTATCTGTAGAATTCAACAATAAAATAAAGTTTTTACTTATAAAATGGCACCAAAAACCACGTTTTCTGTTTAGAAGTTTTAAAGGAGTGTGAATAAAATAATTTTGTTTGGAACTGAAGATTCAGCAGCAGAAATGCTTCAAAGAAATGTCATTATAAATAGCAGTATCACTCTAATAAATGTTTAAGATACAAGTTTGTAAAGTCTGTATGTGTGTGTGTGTATCCTTACAGAATATATTTTTCGTTGTAAATAAGCATTCTACATTACATTAAAAGATTGTTTTGAAGGTGGCGGTAGTAGTACACCCATGTTTTCTTACACTATGAATGTTGTTTCCTTATTACTTCATTGGCCTTGCACTTACTAGCAGTAGGCCTAAGAGCTTAGAACACTAAAAATCTGATTTCAATATCTGAAGTGGGCAGAGGTTTTTATGATATTTTTACTAGGACAATTATTCAACTTTGGGTGGTTTTCGAAAGTGTATGTTTATAGATTTTGGAGGCTTTTGTAGAAATTGAACTTAAAACTTGCTCCAGTGAGGGAAATTATTATATGTTCTTGAGGTAGCTTCATTATCAATAACTTCTGATCAAAACAAGAGCTACCTACATAATGCTAAAAAATTAACCCAATAAATGATGTAGCTAATTTATTTAACATATGATGTGACATTAAGATCTTAAATAGTAATAAGTGAATTTTTCATATAGTAATGAGAATATATTAACATGTCTCAAAGTTATGGTTTATGGACAGAGCAAATTAAAGGTTTTAGGTTATAAAACTTAGAATAACACAAAATTATTCTTATAAAAATGCTCATATTATAACAAATATATTTCAATGTTGTCTGTTCCTTTATACAAGTAAAAGTCATTAAAAATGCTTTAATATTTTCCCATTTCTATAATTCTTTGTATGTTCCTGTTGTCTAAATTAATATTACATTTGAGGTTATTGGAGCTACACACTTTTGATACAGTGTTTATATACAGTATCCCTTAGTTGCTGAAACTCAAACTTTATAAGTGCTTCCTAGTATTCAAAAACTAGTGCAAACAGCCTTTTTATGCTTAGTGGATAAAGTTGTTATCAGTGTAAGCTAAATTATTCTCGAGGTCTAGAAGTAACTTTTATTTATTTTAAGTTTTGTTGCTCTTAGTTGCAATAACTTGGTCAAAATTGTATTTAACTTTGTGTGTGTGGCAATTCAAAGAACATCATGAAAAAGTTAACATAACATTTTTCAGCACAACTGTTTAAGTCAACTCTTGTTGTTGCAAAATCTGTAACAAAAATGGCAGACAAAATAAATGTTACAGTAGTTCCCAACAATTTTACATTTCACGTCAATAAAAGACAAAAAAGATGATTTTATTTTGTATTCAACAGGCTGACTTCAGTCATCAAGTATTTTTTTCTGATTTTTGCTAAATATACAATACATATTTGGGTGTGGGATAAAGCTATATCCGTACATGTTATCAAATATGTAGAATGTTAGCCACCATGTGCTTGTGGTTTCATAGACAAAGTTTTATGTACATGTATTTGTTATTGTTTTAGCTGTCAGAGACCACCTTCTAATCAGGCATGAGATGGCCAGGTGGTTAGGGTGCTCGACTTGCAATCTGCGAGTCACGGGTTTGAACCCCATCACACCAAATATGCTAGCCCTTTCAGCCGTGGGGGAATTATAATGTTACGATCAGTCCCACTATTCGTTGGTAAAAGAGTAGCCCAAGAGTTGGCGGTGGTGATGACTAGCTGCCTTCCCTCTAGTCTTACACTGCTAAATTAGGGACGGCTAGTGCAGCTTTGCACGAAATTTAAAAAACAAAACAAAAACAAATTAGACACGAGTAAGTTCTTAAGATTTAATATTTTGACATAACTGTAGATATTAATAAGAAATAAGCTACCAAAACTGATGTCTTATGTACATGAGTTTTTCTATGCCATGATTGATTTTGTTTTATTTCTGTAGGTGTTCGAAGAGAGGGTGGACTACAACAAAGTTTCAGCGAATGTAAGTGAGCTGAGAAAAGCACACGGTGCACTCACATGTTGCAGCATTCTGATAAAAAAGACCAAATATTTGAAGAAGTTGTAGAAAAAAGTTTGTTAATCCTTACGTATTACTACCTGAAGATTTCAGTTTATTGTGGATCATGGCATAAATGCCAAGTTTCTCTTGTGATAGAGATATTTACTTTGATATATACATATATATATATATACTGAATGTATAAAATTACAGATTTTATTATTTTAGAGCATTGTTAAGGCAAAGGTAATAATGGCTTCATTTTAACACGAAGCTAACCTTCCATGAAAGTCATTTTTTATAGTGTTGCTTTGTTTTGAATTATGTTTTTTTAATAATGGAGTAAAAATCATTGTGCAGTGGATTTTTTATGTTGATATGCCATTAGTCCCACCATGCTTAGTTTCTTTTCTAAGTATTAAATGTTTTTTAATCATTAAGTTGGTTTAAATATGACACTATTTTTTAATGATTGAGTTGATTTAAAATTTATACCTGTTTTACTTTTTATTCATTTATCTTTATCAATTTTTACTAAAGAAATATTTAATAGGTTAATAGTTAAAATTTTCACTATATTTGTTTTTGCATCTATATGTAGAATTAAAGCACTTAAATGTGTAGCATTAGTTTATAGGCACATGTCTAATTACAGTTTTATACAAGAGTTGTAACCTATCTTAACTTGTGCCATCTATCTATTAATTTTAAAAATATATTACTGAATGAGACATTTGTGTAAGTTAAAGGCATGCATTTATAGAGTAAACCATTACTAAACATTCACAAATTTGGCATTTAACAGGAACATCCCAAGTTTAAACTTTGAACACTGAAAATATTACTTTTGGTGTATAATTTGTAAAACTTAATTAAAATTCAAAGCCCTAGTATTATAGTAAAACCTGCCAACTTTATACTCAAAACTTTCAAATTCTGGTATTGAACTAAAAACCTGGTAAGTTTAAACTGATAATTTAAAGTGTTGGCTTTTGACAAAAACTTGCCATGTTTAATGTTCAAAATATGACATTAGATTGAAAGTTGCCTTATGTTTATGGAGATACGAAATTTTAGCATTGTACATAAACTTATCAACTTTTAAAATCTGAAAAATTATAAACTTTAACTAGCCAGATTTAAGCACTGAAATTCACATCTTTGTTTACAACATGAAATTTCTCACAATAGGTTTTAAAATTCAAAATTTTACTTATGAATTGGAAGTTAAAAGTTACAACGGTTAAAGCTGTGTCAGTGATCTGGAATTTGGCATTTTTTTATTTGGAAAATTAAGAAAACAAAACTTAGAAATAAATTGAAATGTGTGTGGCTTGAGATTTATAACATTGGAACTGAACCTTGCTAAGTTTAAACTGAAAATTTGGTTTGCTAGCACTAAATTATAGTTTATAGAGCTTTAGTTTTGTTGGTGATCAGTGTTTGACTTAAAGTATTATTATCTAAAATTTTAGCAATGAAGGAAAACTTCATTTGATTTCAGCATTCAAAACTTTAATGTTGGAGTTCAATTTACCTTGTAAACATTGTAATAATACCATAACTGTTCTTCAAATAATTTCCTTCAACATTAAACTTGTTTTTTTTAAACACATTTAACATGTGATCAATGGATATTCCTATAGACTGTATTGTGGGTTGTTTCAGATCATTCTTGCTATGAATTGAATGTACTAACACAGGGTTTCTGAACTCTTGAGATTTCTGTTGTATTTCAAGATGATGTTTTTATTACATAAACAATGTTTATGTAAGAATTTATTCCAAAATTTTAGAAAGATGGAAACAGAAGTAACAGACAATTGTAGCAATGTGCCTTTAAATTTATTCATTTCACTTTTACATATAAATATATTTATGTGTCTAAGTTAAAGTTTATACAAAGTAGATTTGTCTTTCTAATTTAATGTTATATGTTGTTATATATCTGGTTGGGTTATGTTGTGCTTCATTAAAAGTAATGTGTTTTTGTCATTGCTAATTAGAAACAAAAATCTGTCTTTGTGATATGGAACTAAAATGAATTGCCTTAAAAATAGAGATTAATTTCTCTGATAATGAGCAACATTGTGTATGTGCTTATAACTCAAAACATATCTCTAATACCTGTTTTGACAGTAGTTCGTCAGTAGAGCTTAACAAGTGGTTGTTACGATATTATTGTAGTCATACAACATTTTCACAATCAACCTTGTAGTGAGTTAGTTTCATGTGTGACGTGGTGAAATCCAAAACACATTTTATCCTTTTTAACAGAAGTCATATACTTTCATTATTTATGTGTGTGTAAATGAATTTGAATTGGTCTATAAATTTGTCATAGGTGTTACTTAAGGATAAGTTGTGTTATATGTATATCACATAAAAGTGTCACAATCTGGACGTGAATACCTACATAATTTTTAAAAGCAGCAGAAAATTATATCTACATAAAGATGTTAACTTTTTATGTTTTTATTAAGAAACAAATTAATAAAGAATGAAAACTGAAGCAGTATTTTACTAAATTGGATAAGACTGAGTATTTCATTATAAAACTATGACTAAAGATATGATTATAACTATAAGAACACAGATGATGATTGAGGTGCTTATTATATTACTAAATGGCCTTTTAGCTTAGTACTATCAAAACTCAAAAATCTAATACATTCCAGATCAGTTATGTATTACTAAACAATCAAATCCTGTAAGTTGTTTATAAATTGTGATGAGCCTTATTGAAGTTATATTAGTATTTGAGGAGAATTCCTCAGACTATAAAAAATTCAGAAACTTACGAAGTGAATGAAGATACTTTAATAGTTTGATTACATTTTTAATTTGCCTAGTTCAAGCTTTAATCTGAACAGGTTTACTAATTCTAACTTAAGTACACTCCTCAATTAATTAGATTTGTCTGTGGTCAATTTCTTTTTTATATAGTTAGTTTGATACTGAGTTGGTCTGTGACCCTAGTAAATTACATAAAAATAGTTAAAGCATTGCTAAAAGTAACGACCCAATAATTTGATTATTTGAATATTCTATTTTTAATAGGATTCAACAGTTTAGTACAGTATATTTTCTAAAATCGTTCATATTACTGAAGGCAGTGTTGAGTTAATTATTTTGAAGCCAAATAAATGTGATTAATGGTTAGAGATCCAAAATGATGATATCCATACATTCTTTACCCAACTTTTGTTTTTAAGCTTAACTTTGCATAGATTGAAGTTTTAGTTTTGCTTGAAATATACAAGTCCCTTGTTTACCAAGCACTGATGACTGTACTTATGTAAACAACATTACTAAAACAATAATAGGTACTTGTTTTCCATAATTATTGTAAAGCAGATTGTGAGAATAGGAACCAACAATGAATATATGCGGTAAAATTATTTTGTCTGAATAAATTTTACAAGATGTTTGATTTTGTTGCTCATCTAACTTGTATATTTAGACAATCCAGGAACATTAGATTTGAAATACTTTAGAATTAGTCACTGATTTCAATAGTAATTAATGAAATAATGATAAGTAAGTTAGTTCTTTTCATGAGTAAGAGGCATATAGGGCTGAGGCTTAACAATGGTTTCCTGTGGCACAAGCGAATGAAAATGGTGACACATTGTTCACCTGGGTGGGAGTCTACCTAGCTGTATAATGTTTAGCTTGGAGTTAACTTGCAATGGACTGGCATGTGAAGCAATTAAGGAGAAGTGTCTTGCCCATGGACACAACAAAAGCCTTGAATCGACAACTTCTCGACTATGAGTCCTGAGCACTTACCAGTAGGTCATGCCGCCTCTATAACAATACATATACTGTTATAAAGATCTTGAAGTTCATATAGAAGACCAGGGTAATTTAACACGAAGGACAAACAAAGTGATAATTGAATTTGCACTTGAAAGATTTCAAAATAACTAACATTAATGATCATTTGAAAGAATAATATGTTCATTAGTTACTAAATATAATTACATCCATAAAATATTACTCTTTCCCTCTCCAAAAGAGTTTTTTTTTTATCCTTACTGGCCTCACTTAGCTAAGTGTTATCTGGATTCATTGCTAGCAAACATACTTCACTATTGTACTATATATTATTATTCACTACAGTATTCTACTACTACTAGTTTAATTTGTTTTTTAAGTAGAAAGTTTAGATATACTACTTATTTTTAGTTATTGTACGAACCGAGAAGTGTGTTTCTGCTAAAGTTAAATTTATCTTCCACTTTAAATTAAAATTTAACCAAAAAGCCTTCATTTTCTACATAAAATGATTATGCATGTTAGTGTATAATTCGTACTTGGTATTTGGATTAACATCTAGGTGTTATTGTTTTACTTGTTGTTTCATAATTGAGGCTGTAGGTATGTGGCAGTAGCAATAATTATGCTGTGTTAGACTTGTCACATCTGTGTAAAGTTTTGAGTCGTTTGAGTTAGTTCGATTGATAAGAGAGTGTGTTATATTACTTTTTTAAAAGTGATGCTAGAAAAGTAAATTGTTATGGAACATATCCATATGAAACTAAGTGATGGATATTATCATATGAACCTGGTTCCAAAACTCATCCTTGGGTAACTCCAGTTGAACAGTGGAACATATCCATATGAAACTAAGTGATGGATATTATCATATGAACCCGGTTCCAAAACTCATCCTTGGGTAACTCCAGTTGAACAGTGGAACATATCCATATGAAACTAAGTGATGGATATTATCATATGAACCTGGTTCCAAAACTCATCCTTGGGTAACTCCAGTTGAACAGCAGAAAAATAGTAGATGTGATAATAAACATTCTTGTAAGAAATAAGAAACAGACAAATTCAGTTTACTTAGAAAGCAAATTAGAACAATACAAACCACTAGCTTACTTATAAACATGGAAAATGGGAAAGTAAGAGTGATAGAAAATATATGATGAAACATTAGAACTGACTTGAGTAAATGTGTTACATCATCAAATGAAGATACATTATGGTAGGTACTGTACTGTGTTAATTCTCAAAATACACATTAAGTTTGCAACCAGAGTCTAGAGAACATCATGGAACCTCCATTATAGTGTATGACGACTCAAATTCTACAGTGTTCATTCTGTGTCCTTGCATAATTCGTTGAAGAAGTAGGTTCTAATTGGGAAATGCAAATGTAAATAACAAAAATTAATAATTCTCACTCAAAGGTAGCTAAAGGCAGAGTTTAAAACCCAGAATATGCAGGCAGAATGATTTCCATTTCTAACCTTCCATGGTAAAATGTATTATACAATCATTCAAAATATCCTTATTTTATCCATAGAAGGCTGATGTTAGAAGTGTTCCCCACCTAAATTAATCAGGAACTTAATGAGAGTGTTCTTTTCTTACTTTGAGTGTCTGCATTATAACACTGTTTTATGTGTATTGCATTTCTCATTATTGTTTACATTCCAGTGTCATTGGAAAAGTGAATATGTACTAACAAACATGGCAACCCCTAAAACAATAACCAGTAAATTATTCTGTCCCATGAGACACTGGTTTTTTAGGTACTTCCACAGACCATATTTGGAGTATATGTTGTTATAGCAACAAAGAACAAGCTGCATACACAGCTAGCTCCAAAAGTATAAACAGTTTTTTTGACATATGCTTTAATGAAAAAAATTCAAACTGTAAAAACTGTCATTACAGATTTGAATGCCAAAATACCTTAACTACTGAAATTAAGAAGCTCCACTTAGAAATGATTGCAGGAAATAAAAATTATGCTAATCTACTTGTTGCATATACACATTGCAGGTAGTTTGCTGGCATATGTAATGATATTAATCACTTATAAGAATTATTAGATATTTTAATGCAAAATCATTCAAAGCACAAAAAACATGGGGAGGGATAGACCAAGAGACACTAAAATGTTACAATAATTGTGTTCTTACATCTCAATTTCTTTCAAAGAATATGGCAAACAAAGGTGTGCACCTATACTTTGAAGAAGCCTGTTACATAATCAATTCAATGTATTGCCTTTTTTTTACCTATGAATTTTATTGTTCCTACTATTAATAAAGGAAATAGCCATTTTATAAAATTTAGTCTTTAAGGAATTTTTGCCTTGTACCTAAGAAATATGTTGCTTATAATAAAAGTACAAAAATATTGCTAATCATTTAAAAGTTGAGTATTTTTGACAAGAGAAAATGTATGCTATTTCTGTGTGTTTTAATACTTGTATTCATGATTATTGACACATGTTCATTATCTTATTACAGGAGTTTATGGTAAAGAGATTAAATACGGTTTCTTGATAGTTTATAAGTAATTATTACAAATTATTATTGTGATATACATAAGATTTCTTTTTACACCTATAATGTGTGTGTATTGTGCAAATATTGGACTTGACAATAAATAAAAAGCTAATGAAAGGTAGTCATTGAGTGGTTATCTGATGGAAATATTGTTATTCTTACAGGTAATTACATTTGAGAT
This sequence comes from Limulus polyphemus, assembly GCF_000517525.1. NCBI lineage: Eukaryota > Metazoa > Arthropoda > Merostomata > Xiphosura > Limulidae > Limulus > Limulus polyphemus. Next base: position 119,907 of record NW_013667126.1, read on the forward strand.
ACGATGATTTAACCTATCTCTACATCCATTGATTTTAGTTGTGCTTTGTTCTTTCAGCAGGTTTAGAAAAGATTCCCACTAATTACAATTTAAGTGATATTAAACAATATTCTTCATATTTATATCATGAAATCATTTGATTTAGGAATATGGCATAAGAAAGAAAAACTGAATATGTAAAATGCATTTACAAACAAGTTTTTCAACATAGTTATGATCATATGTAAATCCCCTTTCTTCTGTTTCAACACATTATTCCTTTAAACACTAAAGTTATAATAAATCAAGTGAGATTAGATTGGTCAGCATGCAATATTTTCCATTTAAACATGATATATTTTTATGTCTTAAAAGGCTGTCCAATAATGTTTTCTGCACTAAGGTTATCATTTGAGCTTTTTTTTAAATATATTTCTAGAGCTTGTTTTGTGAATTGTTTTCCACAATTACCCATGATTTGTCTTTTTTTAGCAATTTATGACATGTAGCTAGGATATATAGGTGGTCAAACCAAGTTGTCGAGTTAGTACAATTTGACCAGACAGATTTCCATTGTCTCTTGTGGAGTGTAAACATCTTTACTCTAGCAGATGTTTCTCCTATCATCAAACGTTGGTCAGATAAAGCTAGCTGTGCTAGAGTACATTACAGGAGGGCAACCTCTGCTTCTGCTAGATTAAACTATTGGATTTTGAGTGTGGTCTGGACATAAACTTGGATGGATGTAACATTCCACTTGCACTCAGAGGTATAGAGGCTAGTGTGGGTAACTGTGGATTTGGTGTTAGGTGGTATGTGCTTGTGATAATACATGGATTAGAAGTTGAGCCACAGTGTTATATGAGTCTAAAGAAATGTTTCTCACTTAAAAATTACATTTTTGCAAATGAAAGTATTCACTATCAAGAAGGAGAGTCAACTGCTGAAGAGAAACAATATTAGAGAAGCGTCAAGTCTAGATGATAGGATTTTGCTCATGATGTGGAGGTCCATAATGTCAATTTCTCTGCAACTTCAGATTTTGGAAGTTCAGCTGATGTTTAGTGTATCCTAAATGGCAGATTGGGTTCTGTCCCTGAGAATTAGTCTCAATGAAAGGGTAGCACATATGATTGAAGGTGATCAAGGTGTAATGGCACCTGGCAAGTCTATATGGAATTGTATTTACAGTACAGGACTCCAAGACCATCAACAGCCAGAGAAACAAAACCTCAGCTCTGGTTAAGACCAGTTGAGAAGGGCTGAATGTGTAGCTGGTGGATAAAGTCAGCCAGTCAGGGATGCTTTCCCAGCAGGTGAGACAACAAGCACCAATTTAAAATTCAAAAAGAACAGGAATCACAGGGCAGTATGAACCTTTCTGAGCTTGGAGGTATTCTGCCAGGGAAACCAGAGATCATGAAGAAAGTTGGGTTTGCATAGAGCTTCAAGATGAGCTGCCAAGAGCATCTCATTACTCTGCCAGCCTGGACTAATCATTCATACAAGGATCAGAGTCCCTAAATATGTCTACAATCCCATAACCAGGACATCAGCAGTATTTCAGTTAGGCATTGGCAAACAAAAGTACAGGGCAGAGGTGTTGGCCAACACCATGGATTCCTGGGAGTGAAGTCAAACAGATGTTCAAAGGTCTAGCAAAGGAAGATATGGATCATTTTCTGAAGCATTTCAGGCAGGTAACTGCTTGGAATGGCTGGTATCAGGACAGGCAGTTCAACACTTGATCCTTAGCTTAGACAGTCCAGTCCTGGACTCCATATAAATAAAAGGTGAAAGACATCTCCAACAGTCAGCCACACTACTACCACTGATCTTCTGATCAATATGAGTAGGACTAGCCAATCATCTGAAGCTAGGAACAGCTAGAGCTAGTAGATGTAATGCCTAATACATCAACAGTTTGTATAACAGAAGGTGATAGCTAAGAGTTTGAAAATCAGTTGAAATGATATATTGAAACATTGCTTTCTAACCTATCAGGTGATATTTCATGATGCAATGTAAGCACTATATTTTGCGGTTGCTACTTGATTTACTTAATAAGTTAGGGTGCTTAGGTGGTTAAAAATTCAGTGACTGAAAGAAGATTCCCACCCTTGCTTTCTGAGCTACTAAGAATTTTTCTATGCAAAACATTTTCACATGTTTCAAGAAAATCATTCATCTGATTTAACTGAGTGGCAAGAACTCTTTGCTCAATTCTTCCCCATATATCTGGAGAATGTATGTTGATTCTGCATGCAGCGATGTAGTTGTGTTTCCTCTGAGTGTAAGATGACAAATAATAGTAACAGCACGAATATTAATCCTTGCTGATGAGAATTTTAGCTGAAAAGTCTTAGTTTGGCTGACTTCTTCCAGTGATTACTTCTTTTGTTATACTTGAAAAGAAAACGCTGAGTTTGATGATCCATAGATGGCAGCACATTATGGGACCACAGCTAGAGAGAAAATTAACAAACTAATGGAAGCAGAGCTGGAGGCAATCTGTTATAAGTTACTAGAGTATGTTACATTGTGTAATGCCAACATATGTGTAAAGCAATATAGGTGTGTGTGTGTGAACTTTACAAAAGTCATTCATGAGCATTGAATAACATGAATGGATCAAATATACAAAGAACACAACAGTAATTAGGATATGCAAGACATTCGATTGGACCAAACTGAGATGTTTATGAATGGGTGAAGTTATCTGTCGTAAATAAAATTCACGGGCGGAAGGGTAGATATCATAAATATAAACTTGGTGTACTCAGTGTTATATTTGTTAGTGATAGAATATTTTCAGTCATGCAGACTGAAATACCTTTAATAAGCACACAGTTTTACTGAATATTTTATCAGCATTGCTTTAGTAAAAGGTGTAGTTATAATGAATTAAATTGCAGGTTGTAGTTGTACTAAGGGAGTTGGAAAATAACTGCATTGTGAATGTTTCGTAAGTCGCGCCCAAAACTAGTATTAAACTTGTGACTAGAAGAAGGTTACTAAGGAGAGTTCATGTAAACTTTACTGAATTCTAATGGTCAAAAGTAAGGGTTGAGGTCACCTAACCTAAGTCAACACGTGTGTAGGAATCAGTTTTGTAGTCTCGATCCATATTTCTTTCTGCTGACATCAAGCTCTATACATGTCATAATCAGATGGTGGGGAGTGAAATGAGGTCGGGTTAAAAAGTAAACTGTGTTGGCTGTGGTCAATCACGAACAACAGAGAAGCACAGCTAAAGGTTTTCTTCAACTAGGAAACGAATTAAGTCTGAGGATTGGGTAATTCACAGGCATTGGGTATGCATCTTCTTTGGGTGATATAGGGCATGAGTACATGTAAACCCCTAGAAATATCATTTTACCAAAGTGCAAAGTTACAGTCTTAGCTCTAAAGGATTTTAAAGCAAGGAATTATAGTAACTGAGTTGTTACAACTCTTTTCAACCTACACACCTATCTAAACTTTTGATTAATTGGAATTCACCTGAATTTATATCTTCAGTACAGGCTTTTGCTATTTAAGACTGAATTCTATTTTTTGACCAGCCATGGTTATCCTGCCTTGTTCCTGATAATCTCTCTAAGAATCCACAACTGCATAATGGACTACCTGTTTGATGAGAACCAGTATGCCCAGGACTTTTTCCACGATGAAGGGGTAGACTATGCTACTGATCCTCAGACTCAAGGAGCTGGCCTGATGTTTACTGTGGTAGAGCTCGTGCAAGAACATATGTTGCTGGCTGAAGTATCAGATATTGGAGAATTTGCTGCTTACATCATTTGGTTGGCCCTGAAATCTCATATGGTCACGTAGTACCATCAGAAGAGATCGATCTTATTGGACATACTGGTGACCACCAATTTATTGACACTGGAGGATCTGAGCTTCCATATTGTGCAGCAGCAGCAGACTATGTCGCCCATACTGACACTACCTTAGTACAAACCACTGTCTTTTTGAAAGAAGGATCTACTCTTGAGATGCTAATGTTGCTGGATGTGTTCCCATAATAGTAAAGACTGTATATTTTATTTTATTGTTTGTATTTGAAGTATATAAATATATATATGTGTTGTATATTTTTTACCACATTTCATTGAGTTTCATAACAAGAGTTTATGTCATGCTAATATGTTCGTAACAGGGTTCAATTTTAACTTGAGTGTCTTACTCCAATACATTTAGATTTTAATGTGTAATGATTTTCTTTAAAATATCTTATTTTGTAATATAAGTTTTTGCTTTGTCAAGGGTTAATTTTGATTTCAGTGTATATGCTATTTTAATAAAGGACATTCTAATGTTAAATAATTATGTGCATTTCATTATTAAAAGGGTTCATTTTATCCTGAGTTTTGATTTTGTTTAATTATCCATGTAGCATTTCTTTGTTAAAGGGTCGTTCTGTCTTTTATGCTGTAAAAGTTGATTTGGCATTATAACTGTCATGGACATTTTTGAAGTGCTTAATCAGCACGTTATGTGTTCAAATGGCTCTTTTTTTGTTTTATTTGCAATTCTATTTTACTCTTTAACGGGTAAAGTTGTAACAGTGTTAAAGAGATTTTTAAACATGTCACTGCCAAAATGTTTCTTTTTTATCATTGTTTTATACAATGTCGTCAAAGTTGTGTTTAATATTAAAGAGTACAACATGATTAATTAGGATTTTTCATTGTTAAAGGATATATCTTATGGTATAACTATGGCTAAATAGTTTCTATCTTAAAGGGCTTATATATGTATATGTGTGTATGTCTGCTTGTATCTTTGTTAATGGGTTTATTTTTGTATTATGTAATACTGAATTGCCAAGGGTTTTCTTTTTATTAGTATTATTATTTTACTGTATATTGTATTTTATTGTAAAAATGTGTTTTAATGAACCTGTGTATAATTTCTACGTTAAATGATTTATTTTTTCAATATGTTTATATATTGCTATGTTAAAAGTTTTTGAGTTGTAGTTCTTTGTTTAAAGGCTGTGTCGTCCATGTTGTGTGTATATGTCCTACAGGGACAAGAGAAAGTTAATGCACTGTTTGATCATGACGCGAGTGTAAAATGAATTTGTTTTAAAGATAAGTTTAATTGCCAGCTAAAGTATACGCCTGAGAAGTGGGAGGAAGAAAAATTGTGATATTCAGGCATACCATACATTTTCTACATTCTTATTTTAATGTACAATATTTTTTTTCGTTTATTCTGATCTATGCTGTTTTCACTTAACGCGTGGTCCAGAAAGTTGTTATTTTTTTCTAGCTGCATGATTCATTCGTTATTCTGTGGAGATAATACCTTTTCTGCCCGTGTAAAGTATCACTGTAATGCAACATGTTGTGCAAGAATGTCAACATCAGTGCCTTTCAATGGTAGGCCAGTTGATATCTTGAGGTCATCGCTTTTCTATGGTTAGTTTTGATTACTACGGGTAAATCCAGCGTTTTCAGTTAAGTAAGAAACATAAGACCACAAGAAGTCTTAATAAGTTGGATGAAGGGAAAGCATCTTGAGGAAAGGAAGCCAGTTAATCAACTCATTGATCCAAGGAAAGGTGACTGTCTAGTATCCAGTGCAACTATGTATATTGTGTTTTTGTCTTAGTGATAAATGAATATTGTTTTCATTTTGTATTACACGTCGTGTCCAGTATGTTTATTTTTTTTGTGCTTAAACTCAGTTAGTCATTTATTCAGTTACATTTTGAATGCGTTCCCATCTGTATTAAACATGCAATTCAAATTATAACCCAAATGCATTATCTCGCACTAACTATAATCAAAAGTCATTTGTCAAATATTCGTCCAACTTACCACTTGATCCAAGTTATTTTGTAATACCTCAACACAGCTACAAATACTCACGAGTTTAATATTGTTACGTCTCCGTTTGGTAATTAACTTTCCGTAACTTCGTTCCGACGAAATTTTAGCGACATAAGTCCTTACTTAATAAAACTGGTTTATTCTTTCTGGAATATAACTTTACCGATACACTTATTTTCAACAGTCGCGCTAAAACAAACACTATATCGAACGAACGTTAACTTCAACAATACTTCTGACTTCAGTTCAATTACTCACTACCTACACACATTACCTTATCGTCACGTTGTCACCCTCTTTTATATACCAGACTACCCTATATCTAGTAAACGCTAGAGCATTCGCAAGGTACAGGATAGTTCTAGAAACGTGGCGTCACACTAGTCATGTGACTTCGCTTACGCAACAGTATTAAAGTTTGAACTGTTAACCTTAACCGGTTTTAAATAATTATGCTTTTCGGATTCCTAATAACTAACCATTTGAATTGATCTACATTTGTCGGTAAAGTTTTCATTTAATTTATATTTCATCTACTATTTTAAGAGGCTCTAAAATGTATTGTAATCTTGACTTCAAACGTAATGGAAGATTTTTTTTCAACTTGCGTCTATTATAAATTTCAGAAGCACTCGTAGCAGTAGAACTACAAGTTGGACATCAGCGATAACATACAGTTTTACAACGAGGCTGAAGTTTGTTTTTCTTTCTTATTCAAAGAACGACTTATATATAGCGGCAGAGGAATAAAGAAATGCCAAATGATACAATTTTATCCAGATTTTCAAAAGAAAAACCTAAAATACACTGGTTGAATTTTTGTATAAAATCTTTAACATAACTTAATGAATTTTCAATAATCTTTACACACCATAACTACGACCAGAGTAATGATTTTGCAGTACACATTAAATTGGCTAAAACCATTTGTTTCATATGGTTTTTCATTCTTCCTGTGACTTCATTCAAGATAAGCTAATTTCAGCTCGTAACTGTACACACTTGGATAAATGCAAGTTTAACATGTGTTAACTTCTTGTTTTGGGTTGACAATCAAATACTCAAAAGCTTCGGTAACGAAGATGTCTGGGTAATTTTTCAGTTGGTTAATTGCATGTTCCTGGTTGCAACTCTTTACTTGTCTTTTGGGCAGACTAGGTTGATCAATAATCTGTCTGCTAATTGGACTGAGTTGATGAGTAATTAATTTTTATATTGGGTGGATTACTCCGACCACTGTTATATCTCTTAGTTGAATGTTTGAAATAATGATGTTATTTGTCTCGCAAAAGTTTAAAAATTACTCACCGTTACAATAATAGTTACAAAGTTTATAAATTATTTACGGTTACAATAATCGACCAATAAAGACTGTAAGAATTTAAAAATCTGTTCTTCGCCAATTGTCAGAACTTAAAAGCTTTTAGTTATATTTCTTAATAGTATAAATATATACTATGTTGTTGTTGGGCTTAGGATTTTTCTTCAGTAGATGTCTGTGACTTGTTAACGATAAATTCAACGATGAATAAACA
>NW_013667126.1:128241-135269 GCF_000517525.1 Limulus polyphemus
AAATATAACTTTATCGATACACTTATTTTCAACAGTCGCGCTAAAACAAACACTATATCGAACGAACGTTAACTTCAACAATACTTCTGACAGCAGTTCAATTACTCACTACCTACACACATTACCTTCCCGTCAAGTTGTCACCCTCTTTTATATACCAGGCTACCCTATATCTAGTAAACGCTAGAGCATTCGCCAAGTTACAGGATAGTTCTAGAAACGTGGCGTCACACTAGTCATGTGACTTCGCTTACGCAACACTATTATTAGCAATTTCTACTAATTTTTTTTTAATTATGATACTATCAATATCTTTAACGTAAAGAAAACATAGTAAAGGCCTAAGCACTGACAACTATGACACTCCACTGGTAACTACTTTGACTGGACTTCATTAATAATAACCTTTTGTTTTATCCTATTCAACCCCCTCTACAATCCAGTTAACTTGGCTTCTTCTAACCACCAACGATATGATTTTGCTGATTTGTTGTTATAGCAACTCATCAAAAACTTTCTGAAAATCTAAGTAAACCAAGTCCATATCTTTTCCATTTCTTTTGAATCAATGCTGCAAAAATAGCTGTTTAATCCACCAGGAAATCTCACTTGAAATCTGAAGTATTGGTTTTTTTTTTTTGGTAAAGAAAATATTAAATTAATTTTAAATTCAAGTAGTGCTTAGATTGGAAAACTTTTATAGAGAATTTATTCACTTGATACACAACATCATGTGACTCAAAACATGCCGTTGTGATAACGTTATCACTGTCACGCCTTTAAATATGAAAAACTTTAACCTATGACGCAAACTTGTGTATTTACAGCTTTGAAAACAGGATATAAGTGCATAATTTTCAATACTTTACTTGCAGCTTACCAAAGCGTTATACTTTATATCTATTTGATGAAAACCTCGTGACAACGTTAGTGTAAACTGTGAGAAGTGATCGCCCCACATTACTATTGAACAGGGATGGATTGGGGCACCGCTAATCTACATAAATCATAAGAAATTCAAACATAAAACTAAACCACAAGTAACTCCTCTCTGTGCATCGCCTTCTCATAGATGATCTAAAACTAAATCCTTTGTTGATAAACTGTAGGAAGCTACAGATACCTCTTATTTAAAATGGACTCTTTTAAACTGCAAAAGTTATAAGAATATTACACAGTACGTTTATATCTCAGGTAAACTGGTTAGTGTGGCTGCTCCCTGAAATTATGAAATTCTTGTAAAGCCTAATGTACTCAAAATCTATTATCATAAACTGATGTGTGTGCACTTTAAACATAACGCTATCTTCATTGTTGAATAAACACACTTAAGATTATTTGCTAACCAAGTCTACACATGCGCTTCAACAGTTGGGATTTGCTTAAAATAGTGTAGCACAATCAACCTCTCCACCTCTATCGTGCATTACGAACCTAAAAGAAATGTTATAATGGAATTGTGACAGAAAGTTAATAGAAGAGATACACGAGGGTGCATTCTATCCCATGATTCACTGTGCCATCAGACATATCATATACAGGCTACACTCGACTTAGTTTTTTCGTGGCAACGTGAACGCATGCCGGATAAACGTTTATATGTATTACGTTAGTACTCTGCGAAACTGTTTCGGAGAGGAGGTAAGAAAGATTTTTAATAACAAACTAATGTATAATCTAGCAATAAGGTTATGGTATTCATGTGGTAAATTGTGCATGATGAATACAAAGAATTGTTGTATAAAAATTTAAATCCGGACACTCTAGGAAGCTGTAATTTCAATTAATTAATTATGCAGATAAATAAAATCAGTAAAAACTAGTAACTTCAATAATTGATCAGAAATCTTTAAAAACAATTAAGGTCAAAAGTGTGTTAGGTATCTTGTGGATCCATTTGTAACTGGTGAATATTTGAAATAATAATTTTAATACAGAACATTGTTTGCGAATAAATGAATTAAACTGGTAAAAAAAGTAATAAAGCACGTCATCTCTAGTTATCTATTTTTAGGTAGAACTCAATCTTCCAACCGACAAGGGTGTTTGCTATTTATAATTACAGATAACCCTAAAGTTACAAGTCACCACTGTACTATATATGTAACATTAGGGAGGATACAAACAGTCTACGATGACGTTATATCATTCCTATCGTGACTGAACTAAACAAAGATACAATAAAACTTGAAAACTTTGTTAAGCCTGACAGGGGGACATTGCCCGAAACATCGTTCAAATTAATGTAAACGTTACAAACTATTCACAGGTTATAACGCGGGCATCTTTTGCTTTTCAACATCGTAAATATATCTTCAAAAAGAACTATTAAGAAAAGGAAGCCAACTGTGCTTATTACAAAGAATATTGTATGTATTTGTGTGTGTATATTAATTATAATCACTCATCTCCCCCCAAACAAGTCCAGAAACTTATAGTTATCATACAATATAAGTAGTTGTACTCTTGAATATATAAATCTAAGGAAGAGTAACAGTTACTACAGTCAAAGATATTTCATAGGCGGAACTGGGAGGGGCATTACCCAACTTTAGACCCGGTAGTGAAGTGCCTCTATGAATGGGGAACAGAGACTTGTGTATTATTATCAAGGAGAATCACTGTTTCAATATAGCAAAGGAGATGACAACAGTCGTCGGTGCCCCCCCCCCCGCCATTTCAATTTTTCCACAACTATTTCTTACCCCTTGAAAATATTTTACAATGGTTGATTTATTTATGGGGGAGGAGCACTAGTATATAATTGCAGTGGAAACTTTAAGGAAACTTTTTATTAAAAATCTGGATTTATCCTACTCCGAAAACTTTTGCTCTCATTTTAACTGGAATTTTTGTTTGATTAATACAAAATATTGTACTGTAGATCAGTAATTGTGTTATATTACATCATAAAAAAGACTGATATAAATTAATGCCCATGAGTTATAAATCATAAAATATTCAACTGTTTACCGTAAGGACCTCTTAATATTACTAATGAAAATACACCTTTGACAACACAAAAACATACAAACTTGTTTTCGCATAATTATGTGTTACTTCTCCAGGTATAATTACAATTACGCCTATAAGACCAACAAAGGCTTGGCATACCTGACGCTTTAGTTTATTTTAATAAAATATTGCTTACGCACAAACGTTTTTCATCTCCACTTGCACTTCACCATAAACCCATAAAATGCTGTCATTTAAGTTAGCTTTCAACTTGTATAATGACACTTCAAGCACCAACTCGCAATCTGTGGATATCGGATTTGAATTCCGTCGACAAACATCCTCAGCCATGCTGGCATATAATGTGACGGTCAATCCCACTTTTCGTTGGTAAAGAGTAGCCCAAGAGTTGGCCATGCGTAGTATTTACTAGCTATAGCTTTCAACTTGTATAATGACACTTCAAGCACCAACTCGCAATCTGTGGATATCGGATTTGAATTCCGTCGACAAACATCCTCAGCCATGCTGGCATATAATGTGACGGTCAATCCCACTTTTCGTTGGTAAAGAGTAGCCCAAGAGTTGGCCATGCGTAGTATTTACTAGCTACCTTCCCTCTCGTCTATCACTTCTAAATTAGAGACGGCTAGCGCAGACAGTATTCGAGTAGTTTTGAACGAAATTCAACAAACAAGCAAATATATAATTTTAAGTATATATATGAGAAGTGACTATTTGATACATGTTTTTAAATTATTTTACTTTTTACAAAGTTACACCCCGTTGGGAGATAACAAAGAGCAATGAGAACAATTTTATTGTACTGTATTATTGCCCACACTACTTATTAGAATATTGAGCTGTTAATTTGACTGACAAGTCAAGTCATCAGGTACACTTTCGTTGTTTAAGTCTCTTGGTGGCTCAGCAGTAAGCTTGGAGGCTCATAACGCTAAAATCTGGGTTCAATACTTGTCGTGGGTACAGCGTAGATAACCAATTTGTGTAGCTTTGCGCTTAAAAAAACAACCATTGTTCAAATAAGTGACAAATAATAGTCAATAAAGAGCCTGGACTGAATATTATTACGGAAAGTTATTATGAACTAATCAATAAAATATTTATCGATTAAAGCAGTGTGGGTTTACCTTCTGATAGAGCTCTGGATTCCAGAATTGAAGAGCTGAGTTCGAATCTGTAAGATACCACAAAATATTTTCCGTGCCTTAAGAGTGATAATCAATTCCTTAGTGTAAGTAGACGGTGCTGCTGACTGGATGCCTTCCCTATGGTCAGTAGTTCAAAATTAGGGACGAAGGAAAATAGCCTTAGTAGTTTTACGTGAATAAAAAATGCAAATTACCGTTCAGCTCGTAAAATAATAGACAAGCTTAAAAATATTGTTTCTATTTGAGTGTATAAGAAACAGACAGTTGACATTTCGTGTGTTCGTCTACAAAATGATGTTTGTCACCAAGTATATGTTCTAAAATAGATTCTTGGAGTTATAAACCCCATTAAACTTGATACTGATAGTTTGTGGGAAAATTGTAAATATAACCTATAGATTGGTCAAGTCTTTTTCTAAGCTAAAGTCAAGTTTATCGAAAAACTTGAGAAATACTGTTTAAAGTAGTGTGAGGGTGTAAACTGATTTTTCGACAGATTCGTCAGAACTCGCTATTTTTAGGTAATAAGCAAGAAATTAACTTATTATATATATATTAAAACCACAATACCTTTTCAATTATGTGTGTACCATCGTTTTTCTTAATATAATGTCACTACAATTTTTGAAGTAAACATTGTAAATAACATTAATCTTCTAGTGTACCACCAGGAGGTTTATTTGAAGAAAAAATGCATAAAGATCAGACTAACTACTGTTTCCATTCACTGAATGTATCCAACCACTTTGTCTTCTTTTTTTCCCCCACATAAATACGTCATATTCTCCTTATAATATAATTCTACAAAATAAATGATCAACTTTTCAGCGAACGATCCAATAAAAATGCAGTTATGGTAATCTGAGTTTCGAACCCTAGATTTTTAGTTCGTACACTAAATTACCTCTATGTTGGAGGAACAGAACACAGTGAAACAAACAATGTTTTAACATTCTTTCTTTCATACACACACACACAAAAGGACAAATATAACTTCCTAATGTGCTTACTAAAAATGATTATTTATTAGAATTATTAATATGCTTAAACCATATGTAGTTGTGGATGTAAATTATTTGAAGTTTTATAACAAATGACAAAATTATAACCTACATCTGTTTGATGAGTCATTAGCACACATATTCACTTACCATGATAAAGTAACTGAAAGCAGAAAGAGCCGTACATTTGATTAGTGAAACAACATCCACTATTCATTTGTTCAAACAAACGTAATTCAATGAAAAAGCCCAGCATAGCCAGGTGGTTAGGGCGCTTGACTCGCAATCTGATGGTCGCGGTTTCGAATCCCCGTCTCCAAACATGTTCGTCCTTTCAGCCGTGGGAGTGTTATAATGTGACGATCAATCCCACTATTCGTTGATACAAGAGTAGCCAAAGGTTGTGTTGTCTAGTGGTGTTTACTAGTTGCCTTCCCTCTAGTCTATCACTGCTAAATTAAAGACGGTTAACGCAGATAGCCCTCGTGTAGTTTTGCGCGAAATTCTAACCTAACAAACAATTCTCTGTTTCTCAGAGTATCCTGTATCAAAAGTTCCACGACATCCAGAAAAGCATTTCTGATGGTTTTGCATCCACTTTCATTTAAACTTTGCTCTTTAATCGGCTTGATGAGCTCTTTCATGCTAGATATCTTTTATTTCGCCTCCTCAAACGTTCTCTTATAAGTTTAATCTTTTTATCGAATCAACCTTATTGTGGGAAGCAAGTTACTAGAGGATTCAAAAGGTGTTGTTGAGCAACATCTCCTTCACTGCTTGTGCTAAAACATTGTTTTCAGAGAAAACTTAGGATAGGTTTGCATCTACATGTTAGTTACCTAGGATAGGTTTGCATTTACACGTTGGTTACCTAGGATAGGTTTGCATTTACACGTTGGTTACCTAGGATAGGTTTGCATCTACACGTTGGTTACCTGTTAGTATAGATTTAGTTGCTGAAACATAGTTTTCAGAGAAAACTTAGGATAGGTTTGCATCTACACGTTGGTTACCTGTTAGTATAGATTTAGTTGCTGAAACATTGTTTTTAGAGAAAACTTAGGATAGGTTTGCATCTACATGTTGGTTACCTGTAAGTATAGATATAATTAGTTTTATAGCCAACAAGCGCATGCCCGTTGAAACAATTTAACAGTACATTTCCCAAAATAGTGATGAATAAATAAAAAATGTGCAGTCAGTCCAATGCCTTGGATCATTGTGTATATGCAATATGATTGTCTAGTGGGCCGTTTACAACCGTATTTTGTCATTCAATGTGATATCTGAACAAAGAAAACTGCATTGCATTAGTTTTTAAGCAAAGAAGACTGACTGCAATGCATTGTTGGAAAAAATAATTGGGTTTCGATGCATTGGGTGCATCTATCACAGTAGAACACCCAGATTTGTTAAATAACCGCAGGGATTTTTTACCGTTGAATACCACCGTTCCTTGTCATTTTACTTAGTGTCAGAAAAGACCGCTACCGAAGAGAGCGGTTTTTGACAGTTGTCATTTCTATAAGAAGTGTCAAGGGGCAGACATTTAATTCAATTCAAATCAGTTTATTCGACGTAGTACAATAAAATCATGAATGTATATAATATGGATATGAAAAGTAAACCGAACAACAACAACATATATATGTATATATATACTCAAACTTGTTCCTCTCTTTATTTCCTTCAATCAGTCGACGGAGGAAGTATCGTTTTTTGTTGTTTTTTTTCTCGTAAATCCCCCCACAGAAAGAAACATTTTTTATACTTAGTAATTTTTTTTTCGGATTGACCATTCAGCACATACGAAGACTGATTTATGTTAATATCGATATGAAATTTTAGGAATTGCAAAACTGAATAATTTACCTGTAATGTACTCTTGAAAAGAAGCATA
>NW_013667126.1:135824-140290 GCF_000517525.1 Limulus polyphemus
ATATATATATATATATATATATATATATATACATACACAGACAGATAGATTACTGAATAGAACATTTTGCTCCAAGGTTAAAAGAAGATGAACACTTAAACGAAACATTATTATGAGAGCTGAGTTTGAAAATCAAGTAACAATTTTTATATTTGCAACAACTATTAAAACTTTATCAAAACTTATAAGCTTGACGATGATGAATCTTGCATTTAAAGTGGTAAGTCAGTCAAATATCCACACTAAACACTATAAAAACAAACATAATATCCTACTTGAGGCTGACGTTCTTCTTCAAGTTTCCTCTTCACTGGAGACTTCCTTTTCGATTTCACACTTTACAGATGAGGGGGGAAATGAAGGAAATATTGATGGCACAGCATCATTTTTCAACTATCATGAAGCTTCATCTGGACGTAAGTATTAAGTTTGTTTGTTTGTAATTAAGCACAAAGCTACATAATGGGCTTATCTGTGCTCTGCCCACCATGCGTATTGAAACCCGGCTTCTAGCGTTGTAACTCCGCAGTCATGTCGCTGTGCCACTGGGAGGCGTGTAACTATTAAACAGTTTTTTTATTGCGATTTAACTGAAATTATATAGAAAGCTTGAAACAATGTATTACTTAATATTTGTATTGACTTATTATTCCATTCTTTACATATCGTTTTCAGTTATTTCACTACCAGCTACTGATGAGAATTATTAGTACATGTCTCCCATCATTGCCATTTTACCAATGAAGATTTGTCTCTAGACACTGACGCTTGAAAGAAATTATTACAAATATAACTTGAGAAAAGGATGGTATGCTAACAGTTTGGATGATAATAAAATGCCTGAAAATATTAAAAACTAAAACTTACGTACACGAAAACTTGATGCAGTGAAATATTTGCTGTAAATGAACTCCAATTCTTCTACGTATAACAATTATCCATTTCTTCAATAAACATTTTGCTTATAATAGAATCTTAGTATTAAATGGGATGCTTCTAAGTTCTATTGAACTTCTAATCTCTCCCAATCAGATGAGTTATTCCTAAACACATCATGAATGGTACCAGTAACTATTTAAGGTTGCAAATATGTCAAAGATTAACATACCAACAGAGCACCGTTTTTTTTCTCAGTGTCAACAATTCCGCACTTTCTAACCTAACTAACTTAGGGATCTTCTTATTTGTTGTAACTCATCATCCATTGTATCAGTTTATGACATCTTAGATACGTCTCTGTGATTGCTTGTTTTATGCCTGTTTCCCTCCTCAATGATTGCATGTTTTATGCCTGTTTCCCTCCTCAATGATTGCTTGTTTTATGCCTGTTTCCCTCCTCAAGAAACTATAAATGCAACAAAAAAATCTTGCTTTTGAAAATATCTCTTCTATTCTATATTTCTAGCTCCCTAGTGGCACAGCAGTATGTCTGCGGACTTACAACGCTAGAATCCGAGTTTTTCTCTTTCGTGCTATTTGTGAAAAATGACGCTAGAAATGTATTTGTTAACTTGAAAAATCTACAACAGAGAAGCGGACTGGGACTACCATACATATGTCAGAGTGAGATCAAAGGACCCTTGATGTACTTGGATAAGTTTTCTGTTGAACATGGAGTACTCTCTTCTACCTGAGAAGGGTATCACAATGGGCCTTCCTGAGTTGATGATAATGTTAGCCATTTTTGTGCAGATCATGCAATTCCATAAATGCTGATGCAAATCTGGCATGAAAAGGCCACTGGTTACAGACATGTTTAGACCACTTGGAGAATTCGGTACAGAGAGTCATGTAAATCGGGATTTAATGTCCCTTAATATTCATGCTGAGTGAATTGTTTTATTTAACAAGAAATAAGCTGTGGTGAGTGGATGCGTTTTTGACCAACCTGACCATCTCCATTATCAAGTGGCGTGATCATATTCACAATATGCATATAATTTTCCATGAATTAACTAGGAGGCCTCCTGGAAAAGAAAAGAAACACTGATGTCATGTGTCAATAAGAGTTTAAGTGAGGATGCGTTAGTAATGTTGATGCATTGTTCAAACGACCATGAAAGACGATAGAGAAATAAAGTCAGTGTCTCTGCTGACAATAACTCCACAATTATTTATGATGACTGGTGGTTAACATTTGACAGTTACTCTTCCTACATACAGTAGAAAATAGCAAGGTGAAACATGTTTCATGACAGTTTTTCTTTAAACTATTTCTAAAGTTCAGCAGAAAAAGACATATATTGTTTCCTCAAGCAATTTCTATTTGCAATTGTTGGACATAGGTACAAATTATACAGCATAGCCTGATATTTAGTTATCATGGAATATTAGGAGTCCAATTAATTCTGAAGCTGGGAAGCCACATTAGAAGAACTACATCATGGGATTGAGTCAGTGGAAAGTAAATCCACTTACTAAGAAAAATTAAAAACTTACAAGAAAGGTATTCACAAAAGCTTAACTGCATAAATCAACGATCTGTGACAATTGCATGGTAAAATATAATCAAGCATGGTGTCTGTTGATAGAAAATACATATTTGTTATTGTTTCATGAAAGATCTTTCTAATGAATCCACTTAACATCATTTGAATGTCATATTTATTGTATTTCTGATTGAAGCCATGTCTGTTGTAAAAATGTGTAAAGTACTTATTTCAGCTAAGTTGCTAGAGCAGAAAAAGATTGCTTCACTCATCGTGCTAGCTCAATCATAGATACAGTCTGTCAGAGTATTAGTATTGTTACGACAACGGAAGTTACGTGACCTGGTAACACGTCATGAGTTTCTAGGAGGATCAAGACTATTCCTGGCAACTCTAGTGTTTGCCAGACGCCCTCTATTTGTGTATGTAAGCCCGGCAAATAAAGCGGAGATGAGGAGTGACAGCATATATAATTGCAGATAGACAGATAATTGAGTCAAGTGAGCGGTAGTGACCGTAAGTAAAGCGCGTGAATCGTTGTGAATTATAGCGCGTGTTTAAGTTAAAGCGATTGTGGAAATTCTGTGTATTGCAAAGTTGTATTGAGAAAGAATAAACTAGTTTTATTTAAGAAAGGACTTGTATCGCTGAAGTTCCTCGGGAAGAAATTTTACCGGAAATTAACAAACGACCAGAGATGTAAGAGTATAATGTTTTAAGAGAGATTGACTGATTTTGCTACACTAGCAGACACTGGCTTCCAACTGAGAAGCAGAGATATCCTGAACCTTCAGTTTCAGTTGTGCCTATGGGTAGATATCTAATCCACAACAAACACAAGAAAGAAGAGACACTTAATACAACAGTTTGGTCATTTTCGGCATAGGAGTCCACAAGTCAACAATGTACACAATATGTTAGCAAACAGACTCAGGAAAGGGGACAAACTATAAACATTAAGTTTGTTCGTTTAAACTAATGAGTCCTAGCTTATGTCTGGCCAATGAGCTTGGAGAGAGCAAGCAATTGCCTGTCTGTTTCTACGGATGAAATGATTAGTTCAGGATGTACATGGTTAAACTTACTGTGATATCCACCTGCAAAGATACCTTACCTGATATAGGGGCTGCTAGAACTCTTCTCGATTTAGTAGTGTATCAATCACTGTCATGTAAACCACGATTCTGCAAAGCAAAAATAGCCTCTTCTTTGTCAGTTACAATAAAATTATACTGAGTGGAGAAGCTCAGCTCCATATCACTGTTGGTACCATCACTAAGGATGTGAGAGGTGTTGTTAAGGATATTGACTTGAGTACTAGCATTTTATATTATGTGTCCTACAGGAGTTTTCTAATAGTATAGCCTGGCAGCAGGTAAAATGCAACTCTATTATAAAAACCATGCAATGCAAGACAAAATATGAACTAAATCATAAGAGTGCATGAGTATTTTGCCAACAAGAGTCTCAGGTTGCACCTCTAGCTAGATAATTTCATGTCAAAGCAATATATAAAATATGATATTTTCTGTCAAAAAGCCAAGTTTTGCTTGCTTGAACTGTTATCACTCCAAGACCAAGAATTCCTCCAAATGTAATTTGTATTAAAGTAACAATCCATTAAAGTTATTAGGTGGAATGAGTATTGGTACCATGTATGAAGGAAAAGTAGTAATGTAGCTAGTATTACATCAACCATATCATGTCAGTATACAAATACATGATTGCTACCACATCTGAGATTGGATTGTGCAAACACTCTGATTATAGGCCAACTTGAAAGATAACTGGTGAATTTTGGGCCTGCCTATTCACAATGAGCCAGATAAAGAATCACCGATCTTAGAAGCGAGAAACTGTTCTGATCATCAGCCAAGCCTTTGCTCATAGCGTCCTGATTCAAAAGATTTGATAAGATATTTATTACAGGTAGTCTTGTATTTTTCTTGCTTTTACTAAGTTTGTAAGAACGAAATAGATACTGGACAGAATGTAACACACTAATGTACAATCTTTACTAAATCACTAGCCCAGCAT
>NW_013667126.1:140393-167114 GCF_000517525.1 Limulus polyphemus
GGCTAGCGCAGATAGCCCTCGTGTAGCTTTGCCCAAAATTCAAAACAAACAAGTACTAAATCACTAACAATAACACAGTGTGTATACTTGCTTAGGATGCTGGGCAGTCGCTTTTACTGTTGTTTACTCTCCTAAATATATTAGTTAAGACTGAATAGCAGAAATTTTAAAATGTAACATTACTTATTTCCAGGGTAACATTAGATTAACCCAGAGCAATTAGCGATAACCACGTAACTAGTTATTCTCATTCAAACTTAAGTAAGGTTATAATTCTGAGGCACCATCTAACCTCCCACTAGAGAACGCTGCTCTCGAAATCCTTGCACAACGTGCAGCATTGCAGCTATACTACCTCAAGAGAATGACGAGTAACAAAGATAGCTATAACGGAAAGCAACCTAATGACTTTCTTGACCTTATGTTATGTGAAACCTGCTTATGTGAGAATAACTGGTAAATTCTGAAAATATACTATATTGAAATAAGAAGAAAGGAAACACAAGGTATTCTTCTATACCCAGCTACCTTGCAGTAACATTATAAGAGTGGGATATTTTTAGTTAAAAACCAATTTCCCTAGCAATATCAGAAAGAAGTTTCCGCAGTAACTGCAGAATTCGCCAAGTAGATTTGCAAAAATTCTTATGACTGAGATACTTTGACTGGGTGTTTCTTTTAGTGTATAAATAAATAGAGTGTACATATTTTAAACAAACAAGTAAAATCATTATTTAAATAACAAAAAGAAAACTTAGCAGATTTACCCACAGATGAGAGCAGACAGTCCCTCTCTCTTGTTGGGCATGTCCAGACAAGGTGAGAAGTGAACCAAGAAAGAGTGCCTTGATTAAAAATTTTAACTTGCTTTCTTTATCAAGTGAAAAGCATCATCTCGTAACATCTGTTCCATACAGCATTGGTCAGCTATCGGTTTCAGTGACGTCAAAACTGGCCAAAGGAAATTTCAGTTTCGACTAGTTTAACCCAGACTCTATATACAGCACTAAAAATAGCCTTGCAGGCAGAAGACGTCATCTACCAAAAGAACAATATAAATATAGATGTTGGGTGTATCCCACAAACTATAATACTTTTTAAAATTCAGAAAATAGCTAAAATGGGATAGGAAAATAAAAGATATCAAACAAAAACAACGTTTCATCCCTGTTAAGGTGGCATCATCAGGTACTTAGCACAACTAAACACGGCATTTTTTATCTTTAAAAAGAACAAAAAGCCCCCCCCCCTCAGTGGCACAGTGGTATGTCTGTGGACTTACGTGGTGGCAGAGCACAGATAGCCCTTTGTGTAGCTTTGTGCTAAATAAGAAACAACAAAAAGAACAAAATAATGTTAGCAATCCTGAGCCAATTGTTACCGCCACGACAGTGAGAAAACTAAATAGTCAGTAATTAATAAATGTTATGTTACTATAGAAGGTAGAAGAACCATGATATGTCTATATACAGCAATAATAGCTTTACATTATATATAATAAATATTCTTATTATGTTTTCGTACAAGACAGTGCAAATATTCTTTTATAAAAATTATCTGAACCAAAAAAAGCTAACTTTATAATTTTCATTAACATTAATTTATATGAAGAATCCTATGCTTAAAATAAACTAATAGTAATAACATGAAGGATCAAATTACTATTGTATTCGATAGTTTTATATGGGAACTATACATTTAGGTAAGTAAAAAAAGGTTAAATTTATAATGAACAAGTAGTTACATTAACTTTTTCGATAAGAAGTTTCTTCATGACATTATCAAAAGTATATTTTTAAGTTTCAGAACATCTGTAGACTGTGTTGCTTAAAACACAAGTATAATAAAGACACTGAGAATAATGACATGGGGCGTCTTTATACTTCCCGTTTAAGTACTCAAACACAGTCTACGAAATTTATTTTAGGAAATGTTTTTGAAACGTTTGTTAGTTGACAAACGTAATTTGTAAACTAAGGTTACGTTGTGTAATTTTACTAAGGTCTGCCTAATTTTTTAGACTTACAGAACATATTAATCGCTTTTGTTTGCCATGTAATATAACTGACATTTGTTAAAGCTGTTGTTTTATTCTTTTTTCGTTCTGAAACAAGACACTGAACAAGTTGAAAACAATTATCATATCTTTTTAAGGTATAAATTTGTCTTTTGCTAAAAGTTATATTGTTACTTATATTCATATATATAGATGGCGCTATTATATAGGTATTTATTTTTTGATGGATCGTAAATCGTAATAAGACTTTAGTAGTTTTACTTTAGTATTTGATTGTCACCGGTGTGTTTGTGTCATGTATATATAATATAATGGTAAGTTGTATGTATTTTACACTTTAGTTATAACTTTAAAATTGATCAACAACGCCTTGTTTAATATGAAACTGCAGTTTACAAAGTAATTACATAAGTAAAAAGGAAGGATATCAAAAACTCAAATGAAAAGGGCATTAACTATAAACTATAACATTAACAGTATGTTTGGGTTCGTGAACCTATCTTAGCCGAAATATTGGGCTGAGTATTAGTTTTTCTTCTTTTTTTTTTCAACATTATAAGTTTTATGACACATTGTAGTATCTAGCCCGGTTATTGGGGCTAGACTTTGTACGTGGAATTTATTTCGAGGAAGTATTTGAGTGTGCGATATGGATATGTGCAGATAATATGTTAGAAAAACGTGAGAGTTTGAAAATAGTAACTGCTCCTGAACCTGATAATATTTAGGATTATTAAAAGGATGAAGGACCAGATTTATGAGTTACTTGCTGGTTTTTTGTTTTATTTTTTATAGGTCGTTGGACATGGGGCAGGAGCCTGAAAAGGCTTAAAATAAATTCACATTTTTCATGAAAGAATGGAGATAGTAATTGATACATTTTAAGTTTATATGATCATGGATCCTTTATCTGTTGAGAAACTTATCAACCTGAACATTTGCTTTGCACAGCTGCACATTAGTGCTGGTCAGTTAACCCAGCTTATCAGTGTAATCAATTATTGAAATGAAAATAATCAACAAATCAGCATTAGTGTTTTGACTATTCCAACTACCTAAGTAATCAAAATATTGTTATTATGATTTCCCTTTATTATTTTTGATTAATTCAAGGTTTTTCAAATGATTAGTGTTTCTGGTTATAACAAATATCCAAAGCTGTTCTTTTTAGCTGTAGCCATTTTGAGCAGTTATTTCTTTTTTTATTGTGTTGGTCTAATGCCTTGTATTTTTTAAAGTTAGATTTATTCTTTCTTGATTCAGTTGTTAGAATTATCCCTAAGTCCACAATAAAACTAAAAGCCATTGTAATATTAAGTTCTTTCTCAAATTATTATGCTATTCCAAACTGAATTGTTTAGCTTCAATGATAATTATTTTAGAGGCAAAATTGTGTTAAAGTAAAAAAGAAAATACAGGATAGTATAAGTAAAGGTGTGTAATTACAATTTGGAAGTTTAATTTCATGTGCTACGAAGCCAGGTGCCACAGATGAATAGCTAAGGAGTGTTTCAGTTAAATTATATTCTGTACTAAAATAAATTTTCAAAATGTTCAAAAAATGTATTTCATTTTGTAAAATTACAAAAAAATTAATAAGATTGAACCTCTCTTTTTTTTTTGACAATAGGATTTTTTCAACTCAAGTTTCCTTAGCAGTTTGTCTTATGGGTGAAAATAGTCTCTGTGAGACCAAAGATGATAGGCTAAGGGTAACAACATTTTCAAGCAAGTATGGCAACTTTGTTTTCACCAGTGCTTCATCTTCCACTGTGGAATGAAATGGAGAAGTGTATAGATAACTGTTCAGGGCATGGGGAGTGCTACCAAGCAGTTTGTTTTTGTGAGGTATGTTTAACACAGAAAAAAATATAATTTTAATAGTGGTGAATAATACCAACTCTGGAGAATATTATGTTACTATATTAGTTTGAAGTATGTTTTAGTCAAGATGAATGATAACAGAACAATAGGATTGATATATTTTTGAGTGATTGAACTTTGATCCGTGTTGATCTATTTAAGTTCAAAATTTATTGATTTAGACCTCATGTTGACTTTTTCTTGATTTGTATTTTAAAAAAAATTAATAAGAGAAATCAAACTTTTAGAAGTATTATGGAAGTAATATCAAGTTCTGGTTAACCAGTCAACTTCTTCAGACACCTGCAGTTTTGTTTGAACCATGAACATTAAGAGCTTGGGAACGTAGTCGAACCATATCAAATTTAACTGTTGAGTTATGAATCGATTTATGACATGAGTTTTAATACAGGAAAAAGAATTTTGAATCTGAGAAATGTTTGGAAAAATGTATTCATGTTTGATAAATTATCATTGTCTATATTTTTGGTAGTTATGACTGTTTCAAATAGGTAAAAGACATCAGAAAGTGTCCATTAATTTGTATTAAGAGATATAGATTTTGGTGTCAAGAAGTAAGTGAAGTTTAAAGAAGGGTAGAGTATACCATATCATTTATGGTTATTATAAAGTAGGTCTGATGCAAAAGAAAAAAAGCTAAAGTACCTGCATTGTGAGTTGTACATTATAATTGTTTTGAAATATTTAAAAAAAAAATGCTTGGAAATATACAATGGGTTTAGTTCAAATCTTTTATGTAGAGATAAATTTAATAACTATGTGTATATATTAATTTGTTGGGTATTAGTTATGTAAAAAAGTGCTTATAGCTGTAATACAACATGCATCTGAGCTGGTATGTTGAAGGTGAGGTTAAGAATGTTTAGAAAAATAATTTGTGTGAAAAGATAACTTCAGAAGTATTTTGATGATTGAAATAGTTTAATGTTTGATAATGAATAACCATTTTAATGTTTAGGTCCAATTTAGTGGAGGCAGCTGCACTGATCCCAACCTCAGCTATTATATTGCTTTTTCTGCAATATTCTACATAATTTGTGCGGTGTCTATAGTTCAGTTGGTAAGTTAGCTTTTAATAAGGAAATGTTTCAGTTAACAATACTGTAAAACAGTATTTCAACATTAGCTTTTAATAAGGAAATGTTTCAGTTAACAATACTGTAAAACAGTATTTCAACATTAGCTTTTAATAAGGAAATGTTTCAGTTAACAATACTGTAAAACAGTATTTCAACATTCAAGTTCTCATTTCTTTTTTGAAATAATTATTTTCAATGAAATTAAGCAATGTGTTCTCTTAAAATCAGGTACGTGGGATGAATTACATTTTTTATATTTACAGGTAAAAAACATCAGTGTTAGTATTTTTGTTGTGATTGTATTCTATAATATGTTAGCCTGTGCATCAATCTGACACTGTTTTAAATAAAATTTAGAAAAAGTGTTCTGTTACAAAAACTTATTCTAGATGATGTTACAGTCATAATCAACTAATAAAAAAAACTCAAAAAAATTTATATTACTGTGCTTCAAGAACTTTCTTTTAGAAATGGAGATTTTAGTGTAAATAGTTGAAATATGAATCAGCTTTCCAGTTTTTCTTGGTACATAAGGAAACTGCAGACAATATTGATTTCACCTGTTCTGAAGAAGAGAAATCTTGAAAGTTTTTCCTATTTACCAAATAATATATAGATTGTTTAAGAAAATTGAAAATAATCTCTATCTTTTACACTAATGCTACATGTAAAAGTCTGTGTTAAGATACTGAATATGAAAGCTTTGGTTGCAGTTTGCATTTCAAATAGAAATTGGTATTTCTAAGAGTATTAAAATGTGAATCTTAAAATTTCCGTAGTTTGTGTGTTTGTGCAAACAAGAGAATGAATTACTTTTTTTGTTAAAATTGAGCAAAATTTGTTTGAAAAACATGTCATACATTGTAGAAATAATGGTTCTTTAAAGAATATTTAGGTTAACTTTCATGAAAATCATGTTTGTTGTTTTATTTTTTATACATCTAAATCTAAACCATATATGTTCAGCTATTTTAAGTTCAGCTACTATTAGAAACAAGTTTTTTTATGGAAGGTTTTATTTAAGTGAAATAAACTGAGGCACTTTTATTTTCTTGTGAGAAGCTGAGGAATTTCTGTAGAATTTGGAAGATTGTTTTCTTATCATAACATTTTAAAGAACTTATTTCTGAAATATGTTATTATTGAACTTGTTCTTATGATCAAGGAGGATATTCAAGGCCCTGACATATGTTTTCTGAAGGTGTAGAGTTTATCAAGAAGTAATGAGTGAATGACAGAGATGGTACAAATCTTAGTAATGCCTTTGGTAATCAAGACATTAAAAAGAATGTATTCTTATTATAATTTTATGTTTCCCTGACATACATCTTAAGGACAAGAAAGGACCATTTCGATTCTTCCATGTTGTCCATGCACATACACCCTAAGAAAAGAAAATTAAGTTTAAACCCATCAGGAAATCATTGATTCTCTTCTTGAGCTCTCCTAAAATTCCAGCCTTCAAGGTCAATACAGGTTTGCAAAACAAGTCTAAAGGAGCTATTGTTTGGGCCGAAGAGTACTTAAAGTTGGATAGTGTATAACATGAAATTTTAAGGGATTTTATGCTTATTTACAAGAAAAAGAAAATGTTAAACTTTTGAACAGTGTAAATTAAATGTCATTATATAGGAAAAGCTTTTGGTAGACATTTTAAACAAAATCTGGTAGTATTATTTTCATGGTGAAAGTGAGATTGGAGATCATTTGAAGCATCATTTTGAAAATTAGACAGAATATGTGTCTAGAACTGTTAAGTTGTGAAATAGTTCTGTTGGGGTGGAGTGTTCAGATGGTTTAAATTGTTTTAAGTATTTATTGAACAGGTATGTGAATGGTTATACAGTGAAACCCCGATTTTACGTGCCCCGATTTAATGCGAATTCGGATATAACACAATGGGTCATTAACTCTTTCGATACGGACTTGTCCCCTGGGACCAACCTCGTTATAATTTACATACTTTTAATATCTTGGGTCAGTTTGAACAATTATTTTCTTGAACCCTGATTTATTGTGACCCTGCTTGTTTCGCGATGACATTTTAGGGACTTCAATGAACGCGTTATAACGGGGCTACGCTGTATTTAAATCTTTGGTTTCCATTTTCAGAGTATTAGAGCTAAGATTGGTATAAGTATTATAAAATTTGTAATTAAGAAGAAAACTTACTCTCAAGTGAGTTATTGAGAAATTAAGGATGTTTTGAATTATTAAAAACCTTGCATGAATGAGCTTTTGTGTTAAATTTTATGATCATCACATAATATGAAAATTATTTCCAGCTGACAAAAACTTCAGTGTTTGATATTTTAAAAACAAGTGGCTTTAAGTGTGTAATTCAAGTAAGTGAATTAAAAGCTTCTAAGAGTTTTTTGTCAAAAATATGATCATTTTAACACATTTCATAAACAAAAATAGTTATAGTATACTTCACTGTACCCATTATAATGTATATTTCAATTATCGGGAAATAATGGATATGCTATGGTAATTATAAAAGCCACAACTGCACCTTGTTCTCAGCATTGTATAAAAACATGTTTTCTTAGGAATCTCCCTATTATACGATGGAATCATTTTTTTTTTTACTCCATTTATAAATGATTAGGAAGAATTATACTCATTATTCTTGTGAATATTTTGTAGTAAATATGAGATGTAATGTTTTATAACCACTTAATTTACTTTAAGATATTGATGATTTGTTGGATAACTAAATTGCTTTAGGTACCTCCTGTAGGGTGCCATGAAGTTACTTTTAAGTTCTTGGTAGACATTTTTATGTATAATTTACTTAACTTCTTGCATTAAATCAAGTGCTGTAGGATTTATGGCTTTCGTCAACTTGCGTGCTCTTATTGATTGATAGAGGAATGAAATAATCTTTAAAATCTGATAAATAAACACTTTTTACATTGTAATAACTTAAGATAATTAGGAATTAGAGCTTTTATCTGTTTCATATAATTTAAGTAATTAGACATAATTTTCCAGCTAGTTTGTATTAAGTCGGAATTTAGCCGAATGAAGACCTCGTCTCTGGTCAAAGCCTGCAGAGTAACTACTCAGAAGGCCTTGTATACGTTGATTTGCATTGCAACAGCTATCAGAGGCTTTTACTTTTCCTCCCCGGTATGTAATCTTGTACCTCTTTAAAGTGTAAGTAAGTAATTTTATTTCCCTTTTTAATTTTAATGTTTAGCTTGAAATTAAGGAAGTGTCATGGAAACTACTCAATCAAATATTGTTCATTTCTAAAGTTAAAATTGAGATTTGACATTGCAGTTGAATATAAAGAATGGGGCTGATATAAATTTATCCCAAGAAAACTTGTACAGAGGTTGAGAACATTATAATAAAATGATTTTGTAGCCTATCCATGTTCTTACTGTCCGTGTCTCCACGTACTATAAAGCCCTATCTGATGACTGTGAATTTTGACAGTAGCCCTGCGGCATAGTTTTATTTGCAAAAGGCTCTGTCACACCCTCCTCCTTCTCTCTTCTAGCTTTCCATAACCTGATTTACAAAGGTAACAATTATCCTTGACCCATTTTTACAGTCTGATCACACAGAAGTCCATAGGCACTGCATTTGACAATTTGAAAGGTATGTCTTTGTATGCAGTAGCATGAATACCTGTTTCATTTTCCAGCCATTTAAAGTATGCAATTATTGAACAGATCTGTTGTAGAAGAAACTTATGTACATGTGATTTGTGTCAGAGTTCTTTCTTGATTATGTTGAGTATTGTTGCTTGGGGCACATTGACGACTTTTTACCACAGATCTTTTGTGTTCATTTTTACCTATTACAATATGCTGCTCTTTGTTTACTACTTCTGAGGTATGATTTGTTGTGAGTTTCTTTCTGTATGGTCTTGATTCTCAAAGTTGATCCATATTCCCTTGTTTTTTTTTCAATGCTGTTAAGTACAAGGGATATCTCCATCTTGGAACTTCTAAATTCCAAATCGGAATTTGTCTTTATGATTTTAGTGTATAATATTTTGTACCCAAATAGACTATTATATACCTTTTCCAAAAGTGGTCAGTTTTCATTGGCATCATACTACCTATGAAATGGCAAACAATGCCAAAATATATTTCTCATATATGGCCTTTGTATTTATATATATTTTGTGAAAAAATGCATTTCATTTAGGTTGCTGAATAAAGGTCTTATTCTTCTGAAAACACGAGTGTGGATTATTTCATATTATATAAAAAAAAAAGTGAAAAATGTTTGGGCCATTCTGTGTATAATAATACAAAATTTGATTAAATTGTACAGTTACACTGACATGTTTAATTCAGTTAGTCTTAGCAATTTTCTTATTTTTGTTTTTGTCAAATGCTGAAGAGGTGTAAATTGTCAACTCCACGTTTACAGCATGCAGTGTGTGTTCATATGAATGTATAAAAAGTGATTGTGAGTTGGGCCTATACATATCCTGATAGCAGCCAGTAAACCTTTTTACAAGTCATTACTCTAATTAGTGAAAAAAACACACTAAATGGAACACTATCAGAAATCTGGATATTGGAAAAACTAGTTTGACACATTTGTGTGTTCTATTCAGTATCATGTTGTCTTCTAGCAGGAAAACTGGTCATCATATTAATTCTATTAAGGATAAAGTCAGGAAGTTGTTAGTTTAAAGTGACCTTGGGAGTTATTAAAATTAGGCAGGCTTTTGATTAAGCAACTTTTGACAGTTCTTATTTTTATATAGTTATCAGTTTGGTACAAAATTATTATTCATTACTAGTTATTTTGATAACCATAATCTCTCATCTGAAGAAAAATTGCATTGCCTCTGTTTCCTATATTTAATGTCTTTTTTTTTTTTATGTTCAGAAACTTGTGTCCACACTTCTGGTTTCACTTACGTAACCTTTCTCACAAGATTGACATGGTATAATTTAAACACCTTGTTTTTTATTAGCTGACATTGTTCTATTTGAAGTGAGGCTGTCTTTAATAGCATTTGTATATTTGAATGTGATTTTAATGTTACTGTTACTTAATATTTTCTTTAGGAGCACAATTTGAGCATTCTAACAAATATATAATGGTTTCGTATTGTCATTGGTTGGTCTTTCTCTCTTCTTGAAAAATTGCTCTAAGGTACCAATTTATGGGAAATGAAATTATAGAAAAGGTATTTCTAATTTTATTTCCAACCATTGTCAGGTAGCATATTGTATAGGTTATAAGCAAAAGGGAAAAAATATTAGATGTTTTGATATCTTTATGGTGGCATAAAGTGAACATAACTTAAAGAATTTGTCAGTTTATGGTATACAGGGAGGACAAGTTCTGTGTTTTCTCTGGTTATTAAAATATCCAAGAAAGGAAGTTTGTTGTCTCTTCTTCCATTCAACTTTAAATTTAATAGTGGGGGGAACATGATTAAGGTTGATTACAGTTTTTAAAGTCACTTTTTTGGGTTGGCCGTGCATAAAATATAGCATCAACATATTGGAATCTCAGCATTTCTGAAATGTTTATATTTAGTTGTTGACCAGTTTTCCTGCCAGAAGACAACATGAGACTGAAGAGGACATATGAATGTGTCAAAAATAGTTTTTCCACTATCAAGACTTTTAATAGTTTGTTCCATTTACTATAGTTTTATCACTAACTATTACACACGATATTATGTTTTTTTATGTATTTTTATAGCTTATACCCGTGTAGCCATTTTATATTACTGACTCTTACATTTTTCATTGAAATTTCACAAACTTCCTTTAGTATTGGACATACGATATCCCACAGGAAAGTCAATTTCTAATTTTGTCAAAATTACCCACATCCTCCTAAACTTGAATGTTTTTCAGTAGGGGGGGGGTGTCATTTTACATTCTAGGTAAATTTGCATTCTGTAGTTCTAGTTTCAAAAAGTTGTGGGCAAGTTACTTCTGTTCCTGTGTATGTCTATCTTTATAGAACTATGTTTTGGAGAGAGATGTAGAACAAGCCTGGTAAAAGTTATAATCTTGTGTTCTAATTCATGACCTTAAAAGCCATAGTTGCAGATTTATAAAGTAAGTGTTATTTGTTGTAAAATTTGGCCAAAATTTTTTCCTGTCTTTGTTTTGTAAAAAAGTTATTTTGTTCCCAAGTAAATGGTTAAAGTGATATCGAGATTAAATTTGTTATACATCTGTATTATCTACATGTAATTTTATTATGTGACAAATCGTCCAATCTACTCGGTTGCTATACATATTAGCAATAGAACTTGTAAGCTTGTGATAAAAGCCATTGATTGAAAAACACTATTGATTGATCCATTGATTGTTTTTTAATTTTTTCTTTGGACTTGTATTTAAAAGGTCAATAGTCAGGTTTACAAAACCTAAAAGTCGTATTTTTCAAAAGATGAGGTCCTTGAGTACTACTAAACATAAAGAGGTTGACCATGAAACTAAAGTTTTTTTTTATTTGTTGTGAAATTTGAAGTTACAAATAATGGACTTTATCAGAACATAAAAGCTCTTGATACCTAAAAGTTTAATAACCAAGGTTGCCTGGAGTTTAGACAGTTTGTTTACTAACATGTTAACAAATTTTAGTAAACATAAACATTGAAATCTCTTTCTTTGAGCAACAAATTAAGTTTATTTTTGTGGTTTTCATTGTGAAAACTAGTAATGCTTTAATCCTTCAATCCCAATTATGCTGAATTTTCAAGGCCATTAGCAAGGCCACAAAAGTCAAAGCCTTAATTGATGCTTTGTTGCCAAAATTTTTACACTACATCAAATATTTAACATATACATGTACTTCTTTTATAGCTGATTGTGTTTCTTATTTCAGTTATATTCTCAGCCTAGACCTAGACTACATAGGAACTACAGAAATGATATTTGAGGTGTTTTTCACATGGAGTACTGGTTCTATTGTACCAACTTTCCAAAATAGTAGTGACTTTGGTGCATTATTCTAACTTTATTTTTCCATCATTATTTTTGTGAAGTTTAGAATTAATAGCAATATTAAACTTAGTAATGAAACTGAATTTAATTATGTGGACTTGATATTTTGTGTGTAAATATGTTGCTTGAATTAAACAATAAATAGAGATTGTTGTATGTTTTCTTTCTTAGAACAACTCGGCTGTCCAATGGACATCTAGTTTGCTGAGTGCTTATTACCCTCTTCTGCTGACTGGTTCCTCATTGATTGTTTGTTTTTGGGCTGAGGTATACACTGCTCTCACTGTTTGTTGTTTTAATTTTTTTAAATAAAATCATGATGATGTATTAGCTATTATAAAACCAGAGTAATTGTTTTTATTTGACAAAATAACTAAAATTGATTTATTATCTGTATGGAAGTTATGGCAGTGGTATAAAAATTTAATTTGCATCTAACACAAGTATATTTTTATGTTAGTTTTATTAATTGATATATTCTTTTATTTGAAATAGTAGTTTTAAATTAAGTGCTAATTTTAATGTGCCTTTAGTACATTTAATGTTGATATTATTTGTTACAGATTATAAAATAAAAGTATCTTCATATTTTGAAGATTATAATTTTTAACTTGTTCTTGATATGTTTCTAGCTAGCAGGTATTTATATTATTTTTTGTATTTTACAAAGTTTTTTCCTAATTACTAGAGTTTTTTTAAACTGACTGTGTTATAAAAGAAAAAATATAAGTTTTTTCATCAGTTGGAAACAGTTTTATGATTTTTTATTATGGAATATCACATCTAAACTAATATAAAGACATAATAGATCTTGTTGAGGGTAAAAGTTAATTGAATTGCTGTTTATTTTGTAAAGATTCAGTAGTTCAATGTTTCTTCGAAGCTCTATGCCAGAAATACTTCCTTGTTTTGCTAGTTTATAAATTCTATGTCATCATTTAGTTCTTTAATATCTGATGACAGTTTTTCTTTTGTTGTGTTAATTTCATTAAACATTGTGTTGAGTATACTTTAGCCATTTGAAATACCAATTATTTTACATGATACTAATGAGTGTAATTGATGCTTAAAAGTAATCGATTAATCAAGATCATGATTAAATAAAATAATGTCACAAAAACAGTCAACTAATTGAAATTAATGTGTA
The DNA here is from genome assembly GCF_000517525.1 of Limulus polyphemus. Lineage (NCBI taxonomy): Eukaryota > Metazoa > Arthropoda > Merostomata > Xiphosura > Limulidae > Limulus > Limulus polyphemus. The sequence continues at coordinate 153,471 of NW_013667126.1, forward strand.
CAATTATTACTGATTTCAGTTATTCCAACTGTCCAAGTAATCAAAATATTGCATTATGATGTCATATTATTTTTTCAATTAATTCAATGGTATTCAGTTTAATCGACTCGTCACAACTCAGGAAAATAATCAACAAATTAAAATTAGTGTTTCCGAAATAGTACTACCACCTCTCACCCATAGCTATCTCGACCTTCATTTGCTCTCTAGGCATTGGTAAATTTTTTTAAAGTGTACCAGTCTTTTATACCCTTATACTTTCTGCATCGTTGCAGCAACATGTGCTGATAATGTGACCACCCTCCACCAATCCCATTGTGCCCTCTATACTAGCACAGGTAGCTATTTCTACCCTTTCTTCACTTTCTCGATTGAAATGGATGTGTGCTTTACTTTCTTCATGTGACTGCACAATTTTTGATTGATTACCAATTAATATCGATTTGAAGTTCCAGTTTCTACTCCTTTGTTTTTGAGATGTTTCTGTTTCATATTTCTTAGAGGGGTGGTAAAGAATTAGACAAGAAGGAAAACCTAAATAACAAATGTCACAGTTCTCACTGTATGGGAGAAATTAAGAACTTAAAACTTAAATAATGCTAAACGTTACTGTATTATCTACGTTCTGATGCAGAGTGTATTCATATACATTGATAACAAAACAGTTTGATTAAATTTTGAATGTAACTCTGTGAAAGGTTGTGACGTGTACTTTGACCTACCCAAGGTGAAAGGGTTAATCATGTGGTTCTTTCATATGGCTTTATTTTTGTGCAATTTATTTTCATTTGTGAAACCTGTTAGAAGTTGATTATGGACAGCTGTGTGCAAACTGTATGCTATTTAGTTTGTTATGGTACAAAGTTAGAAGCAAAATACTTATGCTTGCCTTGCATATGGGGTGTTTTGCAGTTTGTATTTGGTACCTGGGGGTTCAAATCTCAAACGACCTGACAAATTTTTATGAGTATAGGACCCGGGAGTTCAGGTTAACTAGAAACCTGCTCTAGTTCTTGTTATAATGTGACCAGAAAGAAGTAGATTATTGAAAAATGTCAATACAGTGAGAGAAAAAAAATATTGTTATATCTCATAAAAAGTAAAGAAGAAAAATACAAATTGTTTTTTTGCATATACATGGTATTGTTGAATCACATGTGTTAGTTTTGTCATGTAATAACTTGTTTTTAAGATATTTGTTAATTTGACTGGTACATTTCAGTAACTTTGGGGAAACACTAATTGTAGAACCTTGTATACATGTATACAATTTATGTATACATTCCTGTCTTATCAATTATTTGGTTCAGTGCAGACTCTGACATATGGAGAAACAAGAACATAGCATACATTATGAATTTGTTGAGACTGTTTTGTAAAATGGGAAGAATGTAGTGCTATAAGTGTTGAACTTTTGTAGCTGCTGTTCTTTGGAATTAATTAGTACATTTTCTTTTATGTAACAAACTCTTTATCAAGAACTTTTATAGCATGTATGACTAGTTTCTGATTTATTTCATCAACTGTTTTCATGCTGCATAGCCATCATGCTTGGAAAGGAAAATGATAAGATAAAAAGAGTACGTGTTTATTTAACAAGGACAAAAGCTGCTCAGATTAAAATATAGAATTTCGTACATACTGTTTTAAGAAAGATATCTGAGAAATAATGATTTAACTTTATATTGCTTTATTAATAATATTTTTTATAACAAATATATAGACTTGAAATTTTTATTCAGATTGGTATTTTATTAGATTCTATTTATAAAACAGCAGCATGAACATAAAAGCTTAGCAGCAATCTCTAAAAATACATTATTAAAATCTTAAACATGTAAAATGTTAATCCCTGCTTGCTAATGTAATTTAGTAATAGAAATTGAACAGTTTAAAAGGCTGATAATGTTGAAGATGTGCAACAAGAAATGCTAAAGCTGAAATTACTCTTCTTGTATATTTTATTTCATTTTTAATAAAAAAAAAAAATCAGAAGTTCTCTGTTTTGCTTTGTAATGTATGCAGGTGGCTATGAATACTCATCTTTTTTGGTTGACAAATATTTGAAAGACAAAAGCATATTCACACACTGAAAATATGACTTTCATCAACATAGATACTAGAAAATAATTCTTTATGTATTCCTAGAAAGTTTAATATATTTACGGTTTTGGAATTTGAAATGACCACAATATGTACCATTAGCTGTAGCTTCCTTACAATTTTTTTTTTTTTTGTTATGGTAATTCTTTGGTTGGATTTGAACTTATCTGAAGCACTAGCTTTCTTCTTTATACTCTTAATTAGGCTTGTAGATGCATATATACAAGTAAGTAGGTATTATTTCTTTCACTAACAATGTAAGATAACTGAACAGTAATACCATTCTGTTTTGCACATATTGTAACTCATTTTTATTCATCATTCAGATGTTAATTTGTGGTATAGGTGTTTTAACTACAGACACAATTGAATAAACTACAGGTTTTCCATATGAGAGATTTGAGATTAGACAAGCCACGTTTCCTTAGTAAGTCATTCCTGGGCTTCATAGCCTTTAATGTCATCACATACTCCTTGCTGTGTGCTGAGCTTATTTTGCTGCAGCTGGACATCCATGATGAGTGTGAAAAGGTGGGTAGAAAACAAATCAAATTTGAAAAGTAAATAAAATTGGACCTATAATGAAATGTTAAGTCAGTAGGATTCATATTGTTTTCATAGTTTTTATCCAATTGATGAAAACACATTATTATTCATTAGTTAATTGTAAAATAATCTGAAACTTAACATGATTTGTTATCATGTTGCTTCTTTCTGAACATATTTCTTTAATTGACATATAATAATGAATTGGAAGTCATGACAACCACACTTAGACAGCTATCATTTATTGAATGATCTTAATTCATTAACATTTTAAGTAAGGTAGAAAAAGAAAGTGTTTTAAATAAGTAGGAATCTCTTTTTTGTTTTTAATTTTTTGGTAGGATAAACCATGAGCAAGTTTCATGTATTACGAGTTCATAAATTTCAAATCATTTAGCATTGATTCTTTGATAACATAATTTAATATGAATATATCTCTGTGTATGGGAAGTGAGTTTTAAACTAAGGTTTTAGTAGTAAATAATCAGCTTTTGTTAATTGTGCAGGAAAATGTCTGAATATGTCATCTTAATATGAGAAAAACAAGTTTACTGATTTAGTCAACTGCTATTCTGATAGTGTACATTACCCCTTCTCACATAAATAGCTATTCACGTTCAGTGCTGCCCTCTATCTGCAAAAAAGATTACGCATGTCGCAAGCGTTTTATCTCCCCTCTATTGCAACTGACTGATTCCAATGTGTGTCTCATGCAAATCATCATGTGTCAACCCTCCACCATGTGTGACATACTCTCATGATGCATGTGACTCCCTCTATTCAATTCTACCGAACTATCACTTCTCGTTTGGCAGTGCTCATGTTCAGACGTTTTTTTTTTCTTTTGGTGCTCTTCGTGTGAATTGCTTTTGTGATTTTAATTGTTCAGTTTGCAAAGTGGGATTTCTTTACATTTCCAATTCTTAATTTTTGGCTCTTGACTGTTTATGAAACGTAACTGTACTTTTTTATACTAATTGTATTATTGCATTAAATAATTTCTATTTAATTAAATATTGCAACAAAGAACACAGAATAATAACATGCAACAAGGAAACAATGTTCCATAACTATCACAATTTTTCTGGATTTATAACTGCAACAAAAACTATTAAAAATTCAGCTAAGCTCATCAATGTATTTTCTGTGAAATAGACAGTTGTTTGGAGAGGCAACAACATAATATAATACATCATTTGATAGAGAAAAACCTGAATGGGGTAATGAAATACAAAATACAAACAAAATATAGAAATGATTATACAACCATTCAGTTGAAAGTATGGCAGTGGTGTTCTGCTGGTGTAGATGACGTGATATCCTCCATTATGAAACAAATATAAATGGGAATGAGGTGTTAAAATTGCAGTTCACTCCTTTGATTGGGATCCCTCATCCTACCCCACGTGGATATCAGTTCCCAGTGGCTGGGTTTTGGATTTACAGTTGAACCAATCAACATAAGTCCTCACATGAGTATTATAGATGTCTGTATTCCCCCCCTTAATTATACTCTTGTTACTCCATCCGTGTTGTAGGTCATGATGGAGGTACTTGCAGATTATTATGGCTCTTTTCTTTCCTCCTATCCCTACATGCTTATTATTCTGAGGATGTTACTGTACTTGGGATGGTTTCGGTCAATTTCACCTTTGAGGGAGATGGTTTACATTATGCAGACATCTTTTCCATACCAGATATCAGGTTCCTGAATCGATCTGTCAATTTCTTAACCTCTACCCTGTTCATGGGTCTGGGTGTTCTTGCTTTCCTCCGGCCTCACGAACTTGAGGTGAAGATGGTATGATCCTCTTTCCTACCCCCACATAGAGGTCGTTTCTCAGTTGCCTGGGTTTTGGATTGTAGTTGACTTGCCGGTAGTACGATCCTCTTTCCTATCCCCACATGGATGTTGGATCCCAGTGGCATGGGTTTTGGATGTAGTTGACTTGACGTGTATGGTCTGTCTCTCCCTTGCCACTTGACACCTAGGACACATCCTTTTAATTTTACACTCTTTTATAATTTCTGGGATAGAGTTGCATATATATATTATATGGTTCGGATCACTACCCGACCTTAGTTTTCTCCCATTTGGATGTGCTCCTCTGTTTTTTGCCCATATGTGCAACATCTTTCTATGATGGGCGAAGAGTATACCTGGTTCAGAAGTGGTATCCCACACATCAAATCCTCGAATCTGACTGTCTCATCTTAGAGAGTGTCCTTCTGACACTTTTGAAGGAAACTTCTTTTTTTCCCTCGCACCGGTCCCTCCACCTATTCAATGTGGGATTCTAGCTATTTATGTGAGAGGAGGTAATGTACCTTATCAGAAGTTATAATTATCCTATACTGAAAATGTATTTCCGATAGGTACTTACCTCCGCTTACACTTCCCACCCTTCCTCCCCACTGAAAAATTGGTGCTTCCACCTTTTGCCAAAACTCAAAGTGATAGTTCGGTAGAATTGAATAGAGGGAGTCACATGCATCATGAGAGTATGTCACACTCTAATTGGTGGAAGGTTGACACATGATGATTTGTATGAGAGATGCATTGGAGTCAGTCAGTTCCAGTGGAGGGGAGATAAAAGGCTTGTGGCATGCATAACATTTTTTGTGCATATAGAGATCAGCACTGAACGAGAATAGTTATTGATGTGAGAAGAGGTAAGTACCTATTGGAAATAAATTTTCAGTATAGGAAAATTATAACTTATAAAGTAAGATCTAATTATTTTAAAATCATTGCAAAATTTTTTATATTTTTACAATTTGGTTATTATAGTCATTAATATTCATATTCTTGTGACATATTTAGAGTAAAATGTTTCTTTAAATGACTTTTTTGCAATACAAATGGTCCAGTGAAATTTGATCACCATCTTTAAAAAGAAGTAGGACTATTTAATGTTAAAACAACAGAACTATGGGTAATATTAAATTATGCATTTAACTATTACATTTCACATTACATCTACCTGTAATTAGTATACTTATTTGTTATGAATAAGTTAATCTGAGATTAAGCCCCATAAGGCTACAGTGCTACTGTATACCTAATACCCATTCCAAATTGTGAGAGTGTTATTTTTATATAACATAGAAATTTGAAAAATTTTGTTTAATTTTAATTTGGTATATTCTTCTTCGGATAATATCTGCATATCCCAAATTGTAGTTCCTTAGTAGTGTATATTATGTTGTAAAATATTTCCTTTAATTTTTTAAAGTTGTCTTTTTTTTTTACAGATTTTCTTCACAAGTGTTTTTAATGGGCTTTTTGCATTTTTGATGGTGGTGGTGGTGGTGTTTTTCCTTATATATGGTGTTCAGATGTACTTTAAAGTAAGTAACTAACTTTGTGCTCTATGCATTTGTTGAGGTGAAATAGTAATGTACTTTTCTATAAATGCAGTTTATATCTTACTACAAATATTTGAAACTTCATTTGTTTATTGACTGGAAAATGGATTACTTTTATCGTAACTATGGCTGATCATGTACATTGCATAATTATTTAGTTTCTGTCATTAAAATCATTCAGTTTCGTTTTCCATACATTCAGATTACTAGTGACAGTCTATAGAATTATGAACTTATTCTCTGAAAGTATGAAAAACACCCTTTAGTTATGTTGTTTCCTATCTGAGTCTGTTTTTTTGATATGATTGGATATACTTATTGATTCAGTCACATTTTACCATACTGAAAACATTTATTGCAAAGTCTGTTCCATATGTATATCTTTACAAGAGCTTTGGAACAAACAATATACAAGTTTTCTTTCCTAGGAGTAGAGATACATTAAGACAATCCAGTAGCTGTGTTACTTAGAAACTGAAATGTTTGAACAATAGTTATGTAATTAAATATATAAATGATACTAAACAATCTATATACCTCTGATAATTGTAAACTTCAAATAAGAAACTTTGTGTATGCATGTTTTTTGTGTGCCTAAATTTGATTATAATATAAATTTCTTGGAATTTGTACAAAGAATAATTTTTCTCTTTCAGTTTTTGGTCTTGAAATATAGTATGTTATGTATGTTTATGAACATATATGAATCATACTAAGCCTAAAGCCCAAAGATTGAAAAAACTTATATGATATGTACTTTGATTTATCTGTGAAATTCTTACATGTGAGTAATTAGTGTAACTATTTCACAACCTGATCAGGAAATTATGTATTGAACTTGGAACATAGAATAATGCATTGTTCATTAATTTTATCAGTCTGTTAAAGGAAGTTCTGTATTTTCACTCTTGAAAATGCAACATAAAAATAAGATCCTAAAATATGCCAGATTTTGCCATATTTATAGAAGTAAATTGTTTGTAATATCCTTTTTTTTTCAAAAACTCCAAAAAGCTAGGAAAGTAAATCAATTATACATGAAGGTCACTCTGCTGTCAATCACTTAGATGCTGAAATGAGTTTTTAGGAGCACCTAGATAGTGATTATATCAGCTTCAGTATATGTGTGTGCTATCCTTAATTGATTTAATTTTTGAAAGGATTACATATAATGTGATAACACACACTTTAACCATAGTAACTAAAGAGTGTATATGTACAGATATTAAGTTCAATGTCAGTCTATGAAGTCAACATTATTCTCAGCAACATCCCTATGTTTTTAAATGGCTTCTAAACAACTTTTATTTTTGAATATATAATCACTTAACAGATTATTTATTGACCATTATTTGGGTGAGTAGGCAAAATATATCGTTGAAATATATTTCTTTGCTTTCCATGATAATAAGGAGCAGTATAAAGATTTAGACTTGACTTGAGTGAGAAATTGAAAAAAACAAACTTAAAATAAGTCTTGTTTTGCAGCATTGTAAAATGCTCATGGGATTATTTAATATGATGGAAGTTACTTTTTGCACTGTTAGCCAAATTAATAACAAAAGTTAGTGACTGTTAAAAAAAATCATCATATATTAGTATGAATTTTAATACCACCTAGAAATACTCTTTCAAGAAAATTAAATGTTAAAGTTTTTTAGTATTGAAAATATAATTCAATTAACATTCTGGGAAGTTAAGTTGAGACACAAAATATTTTTTCACAAAAGATGGTGGTTTAATTATTTCCTTCTTTGCATTGTTTTTAGGTGCGTGGGGGGTTTGTGGATGGGTCTTCTGCTTCACCTGACACATCACAACTTAGCCAGTCCAGGCTTGGTCTGGTTTCTCAAGCAGTTTTGCTGCTTATTACTGTTGCATTTATTATATCTGATGAGCTAGGAAGTTTCTGGAAAGACAAGTAAGCTTTCATTCATGTATTTGAAGTGATATATATCATTATTTATATTACTTTTCTGGAAAAAAAAAGGTGTGTATATATTTCATCTGGTGTACACGAAAGGAAAGCAAAGCCTATGTTTAACTAACATTCCTTTTACGGGCCTGGTCATTTTGACCAATCTTGTCGCCATGAAAGTATACCTACTATAATTATGAATTTAATAAGTGTAGCTTCAAAAATGTTAGCAAGCTTTTAGTAAACATTACAAGTCTATTGTACAAAAAAAATCAGAATTTTTGATAAAGTATTTGTACTAAAGAGTTGTCTGTGAACTTCCAAGGTGTTAAATGATTTAGTATGAATGCAAGATGATTTTTCTTGCTAAAAATAAAAATTCCTCGTTTCACCTTAGCTTTCATATTTTAGTTGCATAACTTGTAAAACCTCCTAAATGAATATCTAAAGTTTTTTCGGTATAATTTTATATTTTATCTTCACTATCCTGACACTAACCGTATATGGTCTGTCAATTTGACCAAACTTATTACAACCATGTAACAAAAAATATATAATAATATATAATAAAAGAGCCTGTCTGTGTGTGACCACCAGAGTTCCAAGAAAATAGAGCCTACAGACCTGAAAGTTTGCATGCATACTAAGGGGATTCTGAGGGCAGGTACCTGGATATTATTTTTGAGACTTCACACAAAAAATGTTGGCCAATTTTTTGAACTATAACTCTTAAGCTCCATAATTCTGCTTCCTGGAGGTCTATAGAAAAAATATTATATTTTTTGCTAATTCTCACTTAATGAATAATATGTGGAGGTTTTCTGCCAAATACTCTTTTTTTTTCAACACAAACATGGGAAGAAAAATACATATCTGAAAATAAAAAAAAAGTTGAATTGAACTAAGTTTGGGAAATAGCAACAAACAACGAGAAGAAAAATATGAATCGCAAAATATTCGAGAAATCAAAGAATGAAAATAATTCAAATAAAAACACAGGAAGAAAAAAAAGTTAAAACTATTTGCTTTAAAAAAAGAGTGGAATTGAATTAAGTTCGGGAAATGAAAACAGACAAATCAGTTTAAAAATTGTCTCATTGGGGTAGCTATAGAAGTAATTAAGATAATGGAGAAGCTTGACTGGTACATTGAGACCTCTGTGAATCATGAGGGGACCTAAGAATCCTGCAGCGGAGCATAGGTATTTATAGTTATTTATATTCATTTTTATTTCTTATGTTTTTCATAAATATCTTTGTAATTAATTATTCACTGTTGGTAGGAAAGACATGACTGTGCATTTTTGTTTTTTTTAGTTTTACACTAGTATTTGTGTGTGCATAATGTATTTGATAGTGGCAATTAACTTTCCCTCAAATTATAGTAAACTAATGTAGTTACAATATGATAAAATTTGAAAATAAAAAGCAACAGTTAAAATCAGTGTAACGGAAGAAGAATTAAGAGGGCAGTATTTGGCATATGACTGTAATAACCTACAGCAAGTACAATTATTTGTGATCTTATATTATAAGCTGTTTTAAAAAAGAAAATTGCTTTAACTCTCTCAACACGGGACTCAGTCAATTTGACTGAACACGTGACCTCTTTGTACTTGATTAAAGTCTTTATATATTTAATACTTCTAAATTTCAATATAGTGTGTATATTTTCACAAAATTTGGCAGTCTTTCACATACAAAAAATCATATTCTTTAGTGAAGTATTTTTAATAAAATAAAATAAATATTTGCCCATTAATATATTGAGTATTTGTTTTGAACAGCCCATATGCAAAGTAATTTTAATGTTAAAATTAAAAATACTTTCTATCATCTCAAAAATCTCAAATTTCCTTTGTTTAATCCTTAGAACCTCATAAATGCATTTCAAACGTTTTTCAGTAAAACTAAAAAGTTTATCTGTTATTTTCTCTACCCTATCTCAAAATGTGATAGGTCAATTCGACCAACCTCGTAACCACCAAAAAAAAAGGAAATAAACCTAAATTACCTTTTTTCTTTCCAGAATGACTTCAAATTGTAACATAAAACTACATTTGGTTTATCTTAAGTAACTCTAAGTTTGTAACATTATACATCTATATATAATTAAACTTTATTGTTTTATTGACCTTTGAACGGTGTCTAACTACTATCCAGTATTTCTTAATTTAAAGAAGTAGAATTTTTAGTACACAATAGTGCAAGAGTAGGAAAACTTAGTTTTGAAAATTCATTATGTAGGGAAATATAATTTGGTTCTTCTTACATCTGAAGTTAAATATAATTATATTTGCCTTACATAAACTTTTCAGAGTTTGATTACCTTTGCATAAACATTTCCCATTTTTCTTCAAAATAGTAAGTAGTATTTTTTTGTACGTAATTCTGAAAATATTTAAATTAAGTTTAGTCATTACATATACTAAAAGTTGAAATTACATGTTTTTAATTTTCATCTGTTTATAATTGCATAATGTTTGGCTAATACAAATTTTACAATTTGACTTCATAACTTTATAGATAGACACATTTCTTTGTTTTCCCACACATATGGAAACAAACAACTGTCGATATAAACAAACCTGACTTAAATGTTGGAGAGTAGTCTTTCACAAGGTCTACTTATGGATGAATTGTATTTAAAAATATTCAAAAAAGCACAGTTTCAGCAGTAACAAAAAATTATACTAACAGATGCCTGTTGAAACAATTCAATGGTAAATTTCCTAAAAAAATAGAGATGAATAAATACGCAATGTGCATTCAGCCTAGTACCTTAGATCATAACATAAATGGAAACAGAAGATTACAACAACTTATTTAAAAAACTCTATAAATGATTCAGACAAATACAAAGAACTATTCAAAAACCTTAATGAATACTATGGAAGACAATTGAATAGCTTACTCTTGAAGTTAAAAAAGAACAGTGACATCACAGAAGACATGTACAATAGCTCAAGAATCACCAATGCACTTATTCCTTGTTTGTTCGATGCTCCAAAGATTCACAATAACCCAGTTGACATCTGCCCCATCCTTTCCATTTATGGCAGCTATAACCATGAACTTGCATGATTCCTAGATTTTTATGATCAAACCATTGCATGACAACTATAAATACAAGGTTTAAATTGTTCTAGAATTTCGGAGCATTCTCAAAAACATCAACAATCTACACAAAATTTACAGTTTTGACGTAGTCTCCATAAATACGATGATACCGAAGGATGAAGCAACAAATCTAGCTCTAGAAATGACATCCCAAAATTTGGACAAATTGCATTACAACCTGTGCTTGGAAATTTTTAAAGACTTGTTTCACTTTCCACTAAAATATGTTTCACCTGTCAGGACAAAGCCTATGAACAAATAGATGGCCTAAGCATGGGCAACCCTCTGTCACCTGGATTATGTGAATTGTTTATCAACAAAATAGAAAGTCACACCATTAAGACAACTCTACACCCTCCCACATACTGGATTAGATAAGTCAATGATGTATTTTGTGGATTTGAAGATAATAACCATCAACGGTCATTTCTACAACACGTAAACAACATTCACTCTAGCATCAAATTCTCTCATGAAGAAGAGAATGAAAAACAGGTTTTAAATTACATGAACATAACAAAAGAAAGAAACTTCCAACAGTTTTAACATGAAAATCTTCCACAAACCTGGTAATGATAGCAACTATATAAAGAGGGACACAACCCACTCAACTCAACCAAAAATTGGCATGTTATCATGTATGTACAACACAGCATTTAACATATCTAGTAGCAGCAACCTGCAGCGTGAACTAGAATCAATATCTGACACATTTATTAACAAATGTCATTTCCCTAAACACATTGTCACTAGAACCTTAGCCAAGTACAAAAACAAATTCGATAACAGAAAAAAGAAAAAAAAAGTAAAACAACATAAACTCCATGAAGGAAACAAAATGCACAAACTCAGACACACTAGCCTGGCATGGCCAGGTGGTTAGGGCACTCGACCCGCAATCTGCGGGTCGCGGGTTTCGAATCCCCGTCACACCAAACATGCTCGTCCTTTCAGCCATGGGGGCATTATAATGTTACGATCAGTCCCACTATTCGTTGGTAAAAGAGTAGCCCAAGAGTTGGCGGTGGTGATGACTAGCTGCCTTCCCTCTAGTCTTACACTGCTACATTAGGGATGGCTAGCGCAGATAGCCCTCGTGTAGCTTTGCGCAAAATTTAAAAACAAACAAACAGACACACTAATAGGTGTCTTACCATGTCATAGCTATGTAACAATTTGAAATTACAAGATAAAATGTTTTTGACCTTTACACCTTTTTTTTTTTGTCTAGAAGTTACAGTATGAATAAATAATGCTTATGTTTATTATACTTGCAGGGTCCCTGTACTTAGTCGCAACTTCCATGATGTGATGTTCAGGGTTGTAGAATCAGGAGTAGCTTTGTGGTTTCCTTGTGTGTTGTGGAACTGTGTAAGGTAAAGGAATTTATCTCGGAGGACCTGACATACACACATGTATATACGTATATAGTAGCTTTTGTTTAAAGTTTAATTGTTAAATATTTTGTAATTTTCTTCCTTGATTTTTAATTGTTACATCTTTGTAAATAAATTTAACACAAAGAAAAATTTATGTAGTTATTCCATTTCCTAAAAACATTAAGCCATAAAGTCAGAGTGGATGTTAATGTATATATAATAGCCTTTATAGAGCTGCACAATGAAGTCCACTAGACTTAGGAGAGGTAAAAGGTACTTCCAGCATCAATCTAAATCTTTACCATTAACATTCTTATAAAACTGAATACCAGTATAATGTACATTTTATAATTATAAACCATTAAACAGTAAAACATCAAAAATAACTAACAAGCTTACTTAAAAACATTGAAAGTTATAAGTAGATGTATATGTATAAGCATTCATTTATGTAAAGGAATGCTTATATACATTGCTGGATCAAGTTCTACAACTGCAGGATGCAAAAATAAAAAATTCACTCTTTTACATATTTTTATTTATTTTTCTTCACTTCATAAAATTTTAAATATTTTTTAAAATTCAAAATACAGAGACCAAAAATGGTACATAGTGGAAAATACATGTAAATAACATGGCAGAATTTTCCTTAATTTGTCCCTGTTAACTTCTCTGGTTAATTTCATTTTCTATAGAAATTATTGCTAGACCATTTAGTCTCTCTTGTCCAATTGTGGAATGCAAAACTGTTTTTGTTAAGTTTAGTCTCCAAAACGATCTTTCACCACTTGCCACACACTCAGGCAAAGTTGATAAAATTCTTAGAGCAAAAAAATGTATTTGGAAAAATTTCTTTGATTTGGTATTCACATATATGACATAAGATCTTATTTGGAGCTGAATTTTCTGGTATACCTGTGATATTAGTTAAAGTTCTGCACACAAACTTTTACCATAAATATCTCTTTTTCTCTTTTGCTTGTTAGTATTTTTTCTACATTTTATAATTTTTGCATCCATAAGTATTTGAATAGGTTCTTTGGTCGAATCTGCCTTGAGCTTATACCCTGCTTATACACTAGGGCATTGGAACTTTACAGCTAATATAGGTGTCTTTAATAAACACAAGATAATTTAAAGATACTGTTAATACATAATTAAATACACTTAAGTATTTGAATCTTTTACTACTAAAATGAGTTTTTCTTAC